>NC_080170.1:37511637-37811637 GCF_950295315.1 Erinaceus europaeus
AAGTTGATAAGAGTCTGATATGGTAGGGAATTTACACCAGGCCCAGAATCTTAAGAAATGAGCATATACCCATGTATGTGAATAAGAGAGCTTTACAATGTGGCCAGGGTTGTTGTCCTGGAGGCAAGAACATTAGTTTCAGAGACAGAGGAAGGGGCCATCAGAAGACAGAAAAGAGTTCAAGGCCCATTTTGAGGCCTCTGTACCCAGTGAAGCCCATTTATATCTTTGCATAGAGTGTCTGACTTTAGATCAACCATGAGAAAGACGGAACTTGTTTTTTAACTGCTGCTGCTGCTGCAAAAAAAAATCCAGCTCCAGCAAGGGGGATGGAAAAGCATAATTTGAGCTCCTAGCAAACATTCTCCTGTCATTTGATCTAATGAAGGAACTCATTTCTACAATTACATTTCCAACTGTATTAAATCCTATGGGGCAGAGTGCCAACACACTCATTTACAGAGAGATAAATATTTCACAGGTGTGTATAAAAGACATCTTGCAAGGAATGTCTTTTATAAATAAGATCAATCTACACTGAGCTCTGCTTCTCCCCTTCTGTGGAACTCTTTAAAATACATAGATGTGGCTCACGAGGTGGTAAAGTGGTAGGATTATAAACTTCTAAGCATGAGTTCCTGAGATCAATGACCAACAGTATACATGCCAGAGTGATGCTTTGGTTGTCAGTCTCTCTATCTTGTGAACTTAGAAAGAAAAAAACATTTTTAAAAGCATAGATATGCACATGCATATATGTACATGTATAAAGAAGTCAACATCATATAGAAAACTTTTGGGAGCAGGGCGATGGCACATCTGTTTGAGTGTACACATAACCATGCATAAGGACCCATCCCCACTCTCTCCCAGCCCAGTCCCTATCTGCAGGGGGAAAGCTTCACAACCAGTGAACAATGCTGTAGGTGTCTCTCTCTTTCCCTAACTCTCCTTCCCATCTCAACTTCTCTCTGTCTGTGTTCAAAATAAATAATAAATAAAACAAATTTAAAGAAAACTTTACTCTTTTGCCTCTCTGTATATTGTCTAGAGGCCTATCACAAAATGATTTAAAAAAAAGAAAATGATTTCATAAATGGAAGAATATTAAACACATTATGATAATTTAGCTGTAAAAGTGAGTTCTCAGGCAGAATGTTCTTTTAGTTGTGTGAAGTTACTTTCAGCATAATTTCTGATTAACAGCAAAAAATGTAATGCTTTTGTCAACATCTTAAAATTAATTCTCATCTTATTTTGATTTTACTTAATTGCACTTTTCTTTTTGTAATACCAAAATATTGTGTTTCTAAGTGACTTGTGATATAAACTGCTTCCCCCATCTTTTCCCTTCCATGTGCAGAGAGAAATGTGATTTTATTGAAATGTGAAGAACCCGTTTCCTTTAAGTTAGTCTAGTCTTTGCCCCAGGAGGGTAAATACTGGTTAGTGTAAGGTGACTACCTTTCCATTAATAGAATAGAAATGGCCGTATGGTGCAATTCTAGCGAATAAGTTAACATCAGAGAATGTCATTTAGTTTAGTAGTTTTTATTGGCTGTACTGACTCAATTAAGCTCCATCATATGGTATACAGGGTATTAGTTGAAGACCAAATTTGGCTAAGACTGATGTGCCATCATGCCAAGTATCTTTTAGAAATATTTAAATATTTAAGATTATGTAGCCACTGGGTTAAGCCATAATTGTCTTGCCTTTCAGAACATCATTTATGTTTTTTAAACTTTTTCTCTCTTCTCTATTTTCTCCCAATATCATATTTTAAAGTAAATCTGAAATGTTTTGATTCATAATCACATTGTTAGGATTTAATGCTTAGGATCAGCTCCTCTGGCTGGGTAAAGGGGGGAGGGGGAAAGGGGGGGCAGCAGGAGGAGGGGCCACTTTAAAGATTCTTACTCAGATCACCAGATTAGAGAACTACACCCACCAACCACCAGACCCAAAGGAAGATGATTCTATAACCCAGAAGCTTCCTTCCCTTGAAGTTTCTGTTCTGGATGCCATTTTCCTCCTAGAAGTTGACTCAGGAGAAAGACTTATGAGTTTATTACTTCCCAGATAAACAGACCCCAGGCCATTGGGGTCTGTCCCTGAAGTCTGTCCCTTAAAAGCTGAGACTAGGGGCCCAGACAGCAGAATAACATCTGGGCATCTCTAAGCAGAAACTACTGTTTTACTTTTTTTTTTTTTCCCCCATCTAGAAACCTTTTCTCCCTGGGACTGTAACACCTCCTCTATTCTAGTATCCTCTCTTAATTTCTGCTAGGGAGATAGGTAATGAGCTTGCAGCCATCTGGGGAAAGCTGTGATTTCAGTAACAAGACCGAGAAGACACAGTCATCATGGTGTGAGAATTGAAAAAAATTACTGAACCAGGCATAGTTTTTGGAATACTTCACACAACCCTGGGCATTCTTATAGGCCCTACATGTATACAAAAATGCAATTAATATTCAGCTATCAATGGTATCTTGAGAATACTGCCTTAAGAATCCAGAAAAGAACTATTGACCTGTAAGGAAAATTCTTCAGGATGTCAAAATTAAAAAGAATATTATGGAGTAATTTTTAGTTTCTTTGACATTATTACAAGTGATCCTTGCCCAGAAATTCTTCCATTTCATATCACAATTTACTAGTATGTTAGTGGCATTTTTTTGTGTGTGTCACATATTTAACTTTTCAAGGCATCTTTTATTAGTATGTGCCAGTATTTTCTAGCCTTTCTTATAGTGAATATTAATAAAGAGCATGTTAAGCAGAACTCACTTAAAACAAAATCACTTAAAAAATTGTATAGTGGCCCTGGAGGTGTTGCATTGGACTTAAAAACATAAAATCCTGAGTTTGATCCTGTGGCATTACATGTGCCAGACTGATAGAGTGAAGTTCTCTCTCTCTCCCTCTCCCTCTCCCTCTCCCTCTCCCTCTCCCTCTCCCTCTCCCTCTCCCTCTCCCTCTCCCTCTCCCTCTCCCTCTTCCTCTCTCCCTCTCCACCCCCCCTCTCAAATAAATAAATACATCTTTGAAAAATTGAGTTAAGAAGGTGAAGGAAATCTACAGGTGTCTCCATCTCTATCCCTCTCTAGCTCCCCTTCCCTCTCAGTTTCTCTCCAACAATAAATGAATAAATAATATTTTTTAAAAGTTAGGTAATCATTGACTTCCCCAAGAAACAAGTTGGTAATCAATAGCAGCTCTGTGCTCACACCTTTAGATTTTATTTGGCAACAATTTTTTTTTTTAATTTAAGAAAGGATTAGTTAACAAAACCATAGGGTAGGAGGGGTACAATTCCACACAATTCCCAGCACCCAATCTCCATATCCCACCCCCTCCCCTGATATTGGCAACAATTCTTACAGCAACAAAAATGTTCCAGAACAGAAGGTCTTATTCCTTACTGTTTTCTGGTCCTTGCATGGCAGTAACCCCACCAGCAACATCATGTGAAGGGGAGAATAGCAATGCCCTTTAGCATGGCTTCCACTTTCAGAGAGAGGTGACAGAGTTGTTACCTAGGGGATAATTGCAACAGTAGGCAGCTTCCCAAGCTCATTTGACTAGGAACTCTTTTTCACTCAAAATATCTGTTACAGTTTCTGGGGAAGTACATTTTTTGATTTAACACTTTGGAACATTATTCTTTAGAGTATGAAAAACATTTAAATTCAGATGGACTCCTTACGTCTTCATAACAGTCCCAATAGATATATCTGTCCAGTAGGTATAACCGATTTACTTGAGGAAACACAGGTTCACACACATTTGGAGACTTGTGAACAGTTTCACAGAGTACTGGAATACAAATTTAGTGCTGACCATTTATCAAATATTATGTTGCAACCTCTAGTCTGCTAAATGGCCAGTTTTCCCAAATTCTGAAAGTATCCCATGTCAAACTCTTCACATACCATATCCATGTCATATGATGACGTGGTGACTATGGCATTTTATAATCCACTAGGGGGCCCTGCATGAAACCACTTAAGTGGGAATCCAGCTGTTCTTTTTGTTATTGATAGAATGAGCCCTTGGGTAAATTCCACTAACATGAGAAAGTCATAGGAGCAGGCTTTCCATATAGGCTAACCCTAGAGTTGAAAACAAACACAACACCAATGACTGCAAATTACTTATCAGTGACATGCTAATGACTCAAAAAGTGTTAGTTATGATGCTAGTTACAGCTATCAAAACTGAGCCATGGTATACTGAGTGACTGTAGGAAGTTTCTTATTAACCACTTATTCTACACTTACGACATGTATTAGGTACAAAATCTATACATTCCCCCCCCCTGAATCTTCTAATGTATTTTGGGCACAAAGAAAGAGAAATGAAAATCAATTAGCCCTAAATTGAAACAGATGTCCCTGAAATGTGTTATGTATACTTGCAACCATGAGCAACTCGCACATCAATTGTGAAGAGGAGAAGCAGCCAAAGCCAGCTGTTTTGAATGTCTTTGGAATTTATATACTTTCTTAACCTGTTGAGTTACTGTATGTTGATAACTGAAATAGCTTTTCCTTAATTGCACATCATTGTAATTTCAAAATCAGCTCTTGGCATTTTAATGGTCTGAGAAGTATATCTACTCAATGTGAGGCAAGTGCAAAAAAGGGCCACATCAGATGCAGAGCATACGATAGTGTGTTTTTAATTTATTTCCCCAGAAGTATTTCATCAGAGCAGGGATTCAAGCTTATTTCCTTTTGTCAGTATCACTTTATACCTTGGTACAGTTGACAGATCTCAAAGGAGTTCACAGCCATTCCACACACAGGTTTATTCTAAATTAGAAAGAAGCAGGTAGAGTGGATTATGATCTAGCATCTGTTGCTGAAAATAGGATATTGTGGTTTAAAGAAATATTTAGACATTACTTAAACTAACTATGATGGGATTTAAATGAAGGTCTAGCTGTTATGACTGGAACTGCACTCATGCTTCCAGTGCTTTTTAACTAAGCCAATAGCCTACAGAATAATAGTAATAAAAAAAAACTTCTTTTGGCGCTTTTACACACACACATACACACACACACACACACACACACACACACACACACACACACACACACACACACACACACTTTAGCCCCCCGAAATAAAATAATCTTATAATTTTACTTCTTTAAAAACCCAATTGGTATTGCTTAGTTGATTAAATATGGATCATTCATATTTAAATATTTGTGGACTCTGATTGCCTTTATGAATTTGTATAAAAAAACCAAAAACCGGCAAGTCAAGTTGTCTTGAATGTATATTCTGATTCTTGAATGAATCACATTCTGATTCATTCACTGCTGGACTAAGGAGATTAAAGAAAATGCCAGGGGCTGGGAGGAGGGGTACCCACTTGAACACACACGTTACAAAATGCAAGGACCCAGGCTCTCACTTGGAGGGGAGAAACTTCACGAGTGGTGAAGTAGCACTGCAGGTGTTTCTCTTTCTCTCCCTACCCTCTTTATTTCTCTCTGTCTCTATCCAATAAACAAATAACTAAACAGACATTGTATTGCATCCCTCCTCTTAAATTTGACCACTTTTGAGTTTTGAACCTATTCAAGGAAATCCAAAGTTTGCATTATCTATGAACCAAGGAAGCTTGGCTATAGATGGAAATATAAAGTTTGTGTCTATGAGCAGTGGAAGGCCTTGTGGGAAGATTGTGGGATTGAGACTATAGCATAAAGTTGTTTGTTTCAACTAGCAGAAATCTCTGAAGTCTTGCTTCAGGCAAAACTTTATGTGACTTTAATAAAATGATGCCGACCAGACTTCCCTGGACAGACAACCCCACCAATGTGTCCTGGAGCTCCACTTCCCCAAAGCCCCACCCCACTAGGGAAAGAGAAAGACAGGCTGGGAGTATGGATCGACCTGTCACGGCCCATGTTCAGCGGGGAAGCAATTACAGAAGCCAGACCTTCCACCTTCTGTATCCCCTAATCACTCTGGGTCCTTACTCCCAGAGGGATAAAGAATAGGAAAGCTGTCAGGGGTGGGGATGAGATGTGGAATTCTGGTGGTGGGAATTGTGTGGAGTTATACCCCTCTTATCCTATGGCTCTTGTCAGTGTTTCCTTTTTACAAATAAAAATTATAATAAACAAAAAATAATGACATTTACCTAAGTCTTGAAGTACAGTTGATTCTTTGGGAAAGTGTTGGTCATTGTTTTCTTAGATATGCTGACTCATGCCCCCCATATGTAAGAACTATCCTGCTTGAGAATCATGGGAAAAAAAGTTGACTAGATGGGAAGTCTTTCATGGCTCTGAAAGAAAATCTTACAGGATTTTAGCTTTCATACGACTTTCTTGCAAACATTTTAAGTGAGTAGAGGGTCCTGTTGCCACAGTGAACAACAGCAATCTCCAGAGATTTTGTCTAAGAAAATGTGGAAGAAAGAACAACAATGTAGGGACATTCCTACCTATCAAGAGTGGTTTACAAGTGGGGGAAAACCCCAGTGCCTCTGTGGGTTCTTCTGCAATTGGATGAGTAATCAGAGCAACACTGGGCAGGTCAGCAAAGGAAATGCCAATTTAATAAAGTTCTTCAGGGGGAATTACAGCAAAGTACAGGTTCTGCCATTTCTAAAGCAGAGAGAGGATTTATTTTAACAGTTATGCAGGAGGGCACAGGAGAGAGGAGGGGACTTAACAGAGGGAGAAAATAGTAATAACTTCTTTTTTTTTTAATCTGAACAAAGGGCAAAGGGATGGGCACAGAACTCTGGTGGTGGGAACTGTATGGAATTACACCCCTGTTTTTTTTTTTTTACAATCTTGTTAATTATTAAATAACTAATAAAAAATAAATCATAATGATATAAAAAGATAAAAATATTAAGTTGTGCCTCTTGGGAAAACGTAGATGAAACATGTGGTAATTATGCTAAGTGAAATAAACAAGAAGCTGAAAGACCAAATGACTTCATTCTTATGTAGATCATAAATAACTAGAGCAAGTAAACTTGGAAAAAAAACACCCCAAAAAACCTAGAAATCTTTGACCCTGAAAAGAATGGTGATTATCAGAGGAAATAGAAAGGGCTATTGGGGTCTTTTGTGTGATGGTGCTGGAACTTTAGTGGTAGGTATGGCAAGTCCTATATAGAAAAATGTAAGAGTATAACTTCAACAATATATGGCATGGCTAATTCAGTAAATTAAAAAAAAATTCAAAAGAATGAGACAGTGGTGAGCCCAGTAATGTGCACACGCTACAATGTACAAGAACAAGGGGTTAAGCCCTAGGTCCCCACAGATAGGAGGCAAGCTGCATAGGCAGTAAAGCAGTCCTGCAGGGGGAAGGAAAAAGAAAGGGTGGGGGTCAGGAGGCAGTTTGCCCAGTAGAGACTGTGCTTCTAGCCTCAGCACTACGTAGTAGAACAGTGCTGAGCTTCCTGTCTCTCCTCTCTCTCTCTCTCTCTCTCTCAATAATAATAATAATAATAATAATAAAAAGAATGAAAAGATCAGACCTGGAAGTTGATCAGCAATTTCTCACTCGAGCAAGGCTCGAGTGTACCACCCATGGTAGTACATTTAAAAAAAAAAAAGAAATCAGTCAATCAGTAAGGAGTATGGAGATAGCACAATGGTTATACCAAATGTATACGTGCTTGAGGCTCTGAGATGCCAAATTCAATTCTATAGTACCACCCAAAGTCAGAAATATACAGGTTTAGAAAAAAAAAAAAAATCAATAAGTAAGTAATGATTGTGAAATGCTCACTTCAATGGGGTAGATTAACTTTCCTCTGGAGAATTTAGGACCTTTATCTCCTTTAGTTTAAAATAATCTTCATATCAAAGGGAACCTTGGTGAGACCATCAACTCTGAGTGTTCTGCTTTGAGCACCTTTCTAGTAGACAGAGCAAGCTTTCTCTGCCTTTTATGGATTTGCGGTCAAAAACAGGGCAAGCTTTTAATAGGAATAAAAGGGACAGATTTAGATCTACATGAGGGGCTCTTTCTTCTTTCCTCTAACAGTGTCACATGGCTAACTCTGTGATAAATACAGTCCACTACGTTGGAGACAAACAGGGAAATGGAAGATATTGTAGGACAAGAAGCAGGAAGGAATTGGCCTCGTAGGCCTAGTAGGCCTCAAGCTAAATGCTAAATATTTTTGTGGTTTTCCTTTCTGCTTGGCTCGTCAACATAGGTAATGAGAATTAGGGGTTGGTTTGGCTGTTCCTAACAATCAAGTCTGAGTAGGTTTATTGTAGAATAAATTCTGTTTAGTTTACTAGGGTGTTGAGATGAAGGGACATATGATTGGAGGGACTTCAGTCTAATATAAGAGAGAGAAAACTAATATAACTCAAATTAATTTTTATTATAATGTAGGTAGACAGAAAGGTAAAACATAATGCCTTAACCACTAAAGATGAGAGAAAGAAATGACTGAGTACCAACTGAATTATTGTATCATTCCTTAGGTAATTTATTCTGTTTCTGTGGGCAAAGAAAAAGCTTAGTTTGAGTCAGTTTTCTCTTTTGCTCTTGGTAATAGTGACTAGTCATCTAGCAGGAGACGAGATACTGTTGCTGTCCTTGGGCATAACTTTCATTCTCTCTGGACCCCTGTATGCCAACCCACCTGGTATTCTGTGCTTATTTGAGTCTGTGTTGGAATGGTAAGCGCTCTGATCTTTTTGAGTTTGGTAAGATCAGATAAAGATGATTCATTCCACTTTATTTCCTCATACTAGCAAAGGCCCATGTGGTTGTGGACTCACATGGCTTCCACCTGATGATGTACATAGAGGCTCTTTCTAGAATGTCCTTTTGCCCTGCCAAGGCCATGCTATCTGCTAGTCCCATACCAGATTCTTCATCACACCCATGTCCTTTTCATGCCATATAGAAAGCAAAGGTGACAAGAGAACACATCCTAGGATCTCTCTCAACATGAAACAATCATGGGTTGACTGGCTGATCAAAGCTGGGAAACATGTCCAATCTTATTCTCCAGTCAATCACCCTTTCTTTTTCCTTTCAGTGAGCTTTCTGCCTCTTTGTCAGCTCATGGTATTTCCCCTCTGCAGCATGTTCTTTTATGACTCTGACCTCCTCTCAAAACCTTAGTGGACACAGAGGTGTTTTCCATGCTGGGTGAGGACTCTTGACACTGATTTTTCTGATTTAGTTATGTAAGTCAGACACGTAGAAGTGTGTGTGTGTGTGTGTGTAGCTGAAAAGGGCTGAAGAGACCATTTTTCAAGACAATGTCTGGCTTGCAAGGTACTTTCCTTGATGCATTATCCTATTTGCCTACTGGAAGTAGAATAGCTCCTTCCTCTTATCATACTCACTGTAATGAATGGGTTCTTTTTGTAATAAATTTGTATCTTCCTTTCAGCAGATGGACACTTAGGCCTATTAGTGCAATCTTATGAGTTCACATATTTAGAAAAGCAAAATGGAAAATGCATCAATGGGGAGGTGGTAGCACACCTGCTTGAGTGCACATGTTACAATGCACAATGTTCAAGCCCCCTGTTCCCACCTGTAGGGGGAAAGCTTTGCAAGTGGTGAATCAGTGCTGTTGGTATCTCTCTGTATCTCTCCCTCTCTGTCTCCTCCCTTCTCTAAATTTCTGGCTCTCTATCCAATAAATAAATAAAGAGAACAACTTTTTTTCTTTCTTTATTTATAAAAAGGAAACATTGACAAAACCATAGGATAAGAGGGGTACAACTCCACACAATTCCCACCACCAGAACTCCGTATCCCATCCCCTCCCCTGATAGCTTTCCTATTCTTTAACTCTTCTGCATTGTGGGATGCAGAAGGTTGAAGGTCTGGTTTCTGTAATTACTTCCCCGCTGAACATGGGCATTGACAGGTCGATCCATACTCCCAGCCTGTCTTTCTCTTTCCCTAGTGGGGAAGGGCTCTGGGACAGTGGAGCTCCAGGACACATTGGTGGGGTTGTCTGTCCAGGGAAGTCTGGTTGGCATCATGTTAGCATCTGGAACCTGGTGGTTGAAAAGAGAGTTAATATACAAGGTCAAACAAATTGATCAATCATGAACTTAAAGGCTGGAATAGTGCTGATGAAGAGTTGGAGGGGGTCTCCATTTTGTAGATAGCTAGTAGGCATATTTTAGTTATATTCCAAAGGGTCTGTGGCTATATTGGTTTTTTTCCCCTGAGCCTGAAATCTGATATTGTCTGAGGAGATGATGTCATGGCTGGAAAAGGAACAGAAAGCTGGATCAGTGAAGAGAGTAGCTCCCTAAAATGGGAAAGGTACATAAATATTGTTGACTGTAAACCCCATATATTCAATTTTATCTGGAACCCATATTCAGCTTAGGAGCCTATGTGACCTCTGCATCCCTGTAGATCTGAGCTCACATTCTGTGGTCATGAGTAGGAACATTCCAAGCTGCCCCAACATCGACCCATCTTCCTCAGGTGTAGCATAGAGTACGTTGTCCATCCTCCCTTTGGAGGATGGAACATTCTCTACCGACAACTTTTTTTTAAATTACTTTTATTTTTATTTTTTTATTTTTGCCTCCAGGGTTATTGCTGGAGCTCAGTACCTGCACTACGAATCCACTGCTCCTGGAGGCCATTTTTTCCCCTTTTGTTGCCCTTGTTGTTTATTGTTGTTGTTGTTATTGATGCTGTTGTTGTTGGATAGGACAGAGAGAAATAGAGAGAGGAGGGAAGACAGAGAGAGGGAGAGAAAGATAGACACCTGTTTCATCACTTGTTAATCGACCCCCTGCAAGTGTGGAACTGGGGGCTTGAACTGGGATTCTTACCAGTCCTTGGGCTGGGCGCCAAGTGCTCTTAACCACCTGCTCTATCACCCAGCCCCCAATAACTTTTTAAGGGATAAAAAAAATGTATTCATGTTTCTAAGAGGTCAGGTACTTAATGGGGACCTTGCTATGTAGGGCAACTCATATCATCACGAGAGTAGCTTGGCTCATCAGTTAATTACTTAGTTAAATAATTATTTTTTACATGTAGAATGTTTTGTTAATTTCTTGTTGAAGCAACATCTTAGTTTTGTATGTGTGCCCTTATAAGCCAAAGGTATATAAACTCCACTAAATTCACCATCAAAAGTCCATTTCTAACTTCACCACAAAATCAACCACTTTTTAGTTATATTCCAAGGGTCCCATTACTTTATTAGTTTTTGCCTGCACCTGACATCTAATATGCAGGTGGATCCAGGTTATTATCTGGGGACATGGTGTCATGCTGGAAAAAGGGCTAGAAAGCTGCATCAGAGAAAAAAGTAGCTTCCAAATATGGGGAAAGTATATAAATATTGTTAACTGTAAACCCCACTGATTTGATCTGGGGCCCATATTCAGCACAGGAGCCTATGTAACCTCTGCATCCCTGTAGGTCTGAGCTTTCTTTCTGTGGTCACGGCTAGGAACATCCCAGGTTGCACTAATATCAGGACCCATCTTTCTTGGGTAGTAGGTAGAGTATGTTGTCCAACCTCCCTTTGGAGAATGGAACATTCTCTACCATTGTTGATCCACATTGAGGGCCAGGTCCTAAAGGCCCCCTCCCCCAAGGGGTCCATTATGTTGTTCCTGATGGAAATAATCATTGATAATGGGGAGAGGTATCTATTCGAGATCTAGGCTCATTGTGTTGGTGTGGGAATCCCAGGACTCCCCAACTAGGGGTGATGGGGTAGCCTGGTAGTGACTAAAGAGTCATCGTTAAAGTATGCCTTGGAGTATATCTAAAATAGACCGATGAGCTTTTTCTAAAACTGAGACCCCACATCTTCATCTGCAATTTTCTTGTCTTTAGGTTCATGATTAGCCAACAATTTATTCTACTTTATATCTTAACTCTTTTTCAGTCACCAGGTTTCAGATGCTACCATGAAGCCAACCAGACTTCCCTGTGCAGATGACCCCACCATGTGTCTTGGAGCCCCTCTCCCCAGATCCCTGCCCTACTAGGGCAAAAGAGAGACAGGCTGGAAGTATGGATTGACCTGTCAATGCCCATGTTCAGTGGGGAAGCAATTACAGAAGCCAGACCTTCCACCTTTTGCACTCTGTAATGATCCTGGGTCCTTACTCCCAAAAGGATAAAGACTAGGGAAGCTTTCAAGGGAGGGGATTGGATATGGAGCTCTGGGTAGTGGGCACTGTGTGGAAATGTATCCTTCCTATCCTATGGTCTTGTCAATATTTCCATTTTATAAATAAAAATTTTTAAAAAAAGCTTGAGAAAGTTTCCCAAGGTTACATAGCCTCCAAGTTTCTAAGTTCATAGTCAGACAAGGCCATCTCATTCTGACTCTATATCAATAAAACATTTTATGAGCCTGTAACTAAAAAAAAAAAATCTTTTTTTTTTTTTTTTTTTAAATCTAACTCATTCAACCACCTTCTTTTTTCCCTTCTGGTACTCACTACTTGGTCTTGCAGTCCAAAGGCTTATTTTTGTTTGATTTAGCTCCTCTTTTTTATTTTTTTGTCCTGTATACATATCACTTATTGGTGAAATCTCGTAGCGTTTGTCTTCCATGATCTGACTCAGTTCACCACACAGGATTCCCTCTAAGTCCGTCCATGTTGTTGCAAGTCATCCTAGTTCATTTAAAAGGCTAGAGAGTAGTAGGATCAGGGTTTCTTCTGATCCTCTTTCATTTCCCATGTCGCATAGACACTCAGGTGAGAGCAAAGGCAACTGGTGGACTGCCAAGTAGAAAGTTATATTTAGCATGGGATGATAGTGCATTGATCTATGCACAGAAAGAAGAGGAAATTGAATCAAGGAGAAAGATATACTATACTTTACTGAAGCTAATAAATGCACCATGAGCTCAATAGCTGTAAGTTCTGTTCCTCTGGATCAGCAAGCATCTCTCTGGGAGAAAGTTAGGGACTGCACATGGGAGATCTTTGCCAGAGACATCGAGTCTCTCACACCACACATGCCTTCTTCTGGAAGTTGCATGTTATCTTAGAGAAGCAGGGTAGAGATGGGTTACAGAGGAAATGTAACGTAGTTTCCTTTAGTGGAAGCATGAATATTAACTAACATGTCTAGCAAGCAACCACACTGTCAATGGCTTAAGAGAAATTCTTCATTTTTCACTGTTTATCAGAGCCCCTGTCCTGCACCTCAAAAGGCTTCATATTTTTTTAAACTTTATTATTATTTTTTATTTGATATAGCAGAGAGAAATTGAGGAGAATGAGACAGAAAAGGAGAGACAGAGACACCTACAGACTTGCTTCACGCCTCATGAAGCTTCTCTCCCCTGAAGGTGGGAACTGGGGGATTGAACTATGCATCGTTAAAGATGGTGGAGTTTTTGCTGTTTTTATTTAGTTGGTCTTTTGTTTGTTTTGTCGTTGTTTTTTAAATAATTCAGAATTCCTGAAGCCTTCTAGCAGCTATCATACCTATGCTGGAGTGTCCAGTTCTGAATTCCTTTTAATGAAAGAATGAAAACACTGATTTAGTCTCTAGACTAAATTCTGAAATTCTGTTACGAGAAGCCAAACTCAAGTCCTAATTGAAACAGCGTTTTCTTGGTCTTTGAACTTCTTCTGCTAAGAATTTATAATTACCCTCCAGAAATAAGTCAGTTATTTATCTCCAGAGATGCAAAACAATACAGTAGAATATCTCAAAATATTAACTGAGCAATCATGCCAGGTTACCTGTCTCTTTACTGGGAGGGAGGGGCATGGAGAAGTGTGTACATGTGTGGTCTACCGGATATGTGCTTCTGTTTTCTGGCTTGACTAGGTTGAAAGGAAATCACAACTTGTGATATGTTTGCTGAGATAGAATTGCTATGTGTAGTCAGTGTAGTTAGTCTTAGGTTATGGGACCCTGACAGAGTAAAAAAAAAAAAAACACTTCAAGATTTTCTAGAACTATTCTCTATCAGAACATAGATTAATTTTTATTTTTTTCCTTTTTGGTGGTGGTGGTGGGGGAGTTTCTACTCAAACTCCATCACATGATTTGTCTATTGAAGCTAGAGTCTGTTGATGTCTGCTTTTAGTCCTGAAGACCAAGACTCAATACAGGACCTAGTGAAACTTCAGGAGACACCTGGCACAAGCAGGACATGAGATAAAAGGGCTGTGAAAGATTGGGAGTTATTCTGAGACTCTATGGAAAAATCTCAGTTCTGGAAATCTAGTAATGCAAGCTCAATTTCTGTTTTAGTAGGGCATCTGTAAAGTTTCCCTGTGCCCAAACATCTGTTTCATAGTGAAGGCAAATTTTTACTTTGCATAGTATGTTTTCTTTTTATTTATTTTATTTTTTAAAAAGATACAGACAGAGGAGAAGAAGGGGGAGTAGGAAAGAGAGACCAGTGCAGTAAAGGCTGGGCTCAAACCTGGTCCACACACATGGCAAAGCAGCACACTACTCAAGTGAACTATTTTGCTGTTCCAAGAATCTTTATTTCTTTTTGAACAATTCATTCCATAACTGATCAAACATTAACTTTAAAAAAAAATTCTTAATTTAATTTTTGTTATCTTTATTTTTTATTGGATCGAGATAACCAGAAATTGAGAGGGAAAGGGGAGATAGAGAGGGAGAGAAACAGAGTGATGTCTGTAGCACTGCTTTACCACTCGTGAAGCTTTCCCTCCGCAGGTGGGGTCCAGGGGCTTGAACCTGGGTCCTTGTGCATTGCAACATGTGCACTCAACTAGGTGCACCACCACCCAGCCCCAAATATTAATTTTTAGAATACAGATGTTCAGCAGAGAGTTAGCACTGAGGTAGCACACTAGACTTTTAAGCCCAGGGATAGGAGGTCTCAGGTTAAATTTTGGGCAATGCCATGCCACAGCTGAATAGTGCTCTGGCCTCTCCCTCTCTTAGTGAAATAAACACATCATGTAAAAATTTAAATGCAAGTATTCCTTATGGGCAGAGAAAGTGTCATCTTCTTAAAGAACATACAGTTTATTTCGAGAAATAGGTATAGATGGTTGTATGGGCAGCAATTGGCAAATGGAGAGATAATGTTAGAATACTTAACTCAGTAAGGGAGGGCAGTCTTCTTTATTATTCCTTCCTCAGAGATCTTTCTAGGCCCCACAGGAAGATGCTAGGTTTGAGTTCTGAAAGGGAGCCTGGTAAGAAGGTGAAAAAAGGTCATGGTGACACTATGGGTGGGTCTCTGTGGACACGTAGGAGCAGGAATGGAGGAAGTTCTCACACAAAGCTAAAGGAGACATGGAACAGCACAGAGTTTCAGCAAGACCGCCAGCAAATGGCAGCTGTCTGTGAATAACCCCAGACACCCTCAAATTAAAAGGTTTTATGATCCACCCACATGCATGGACAGCTAAGAGAGAGTTGCAAGATCCCACATCCTTCTCTTGCTTTCTCCACCCTTATTCTGTTCTCCCACAGAGAGAAGTAACTTTATGAAGGGGGGAGGAAGAGGGACAGGGATGGGTAGCCATTAAGTAAACCTGAGCAAAACTTATCACTCAAAACTTTAGCTATGAATTCGATGTGTGTGTGGGGGCGAGTTTTGTTATCACTGTAACTTGTGTCCACTTCACATCCCCTGTCAAATGTTGAGGCCCAAATCTCCAATGCAACCACCTTTGGAGTTAGGACTTTAAGGAAGTAATTGAAACTCAATGAGGTCAGAAGAGTAGGGTGGTCCGGGAGGTCACTGGACTCTCACGCATAAGGTCCTGAGATCAATCCTCAGGAGCACATGTACCGTAGTGATGTCTGGTTCTTTCTTTCTCTTTTCCTATCTTTCAAATAAATAAATAAATAAATAAATAAATAAATAAATAAAATCTTTAAAGAAAACAAAGAATGAGGTCAGAAGAGTAAGGCCTAATCTGATGGGATTAGTGAATTTGTAACAAAAGAAGTGAAATCTCTCTCATATTTAATTTAATGTGAGAATGTATCAAGGTGGCTTGTGGGTCAGGGAAGATGATTTAGTAGTAGAGCTTTTGCCTTGCATGCATGAGGCCTGGGTTCAATTTTTGGCACCACAAGAGGACAACAAAAGACAAAACAAAAGTTCTACAAGAAAGGTGGAACAGCACTTTGTGGATATGTGGCCCCTTTCTCTGTCTCTATTTCATTCTCATACAAAACCAAACCAAACAAAACCAAACAGGACCAAGGAAATTTCTCAGCTGTAGAGTGCATATATGAGGTCCAGGCCCTGATTTCTATCTCTGATACCACATATAAGTGAAGAAAAAGTAGTTTGATAACTGCTATCCACAAAGAGAGCTTTAGTTGGGAACAGAATTAGTTGGACTATTTTTGGACTTCTCAGTCCTCAGGATTGTGAGATGTCAGTTTCTATTGTTTAAGCCACCAAATCCATGTTTTACTATGGTGGTGAAAGCATTAAGATTTGCATGGCCTGAAAAATTAGACTGTTCATTTGCCCTGCTCATTGTTACCTGACAAATCGAACAGCGATGGTTTCAAACTAGGGTATTTTAATTCAAATTAAATTAATTTAATTTTTATTGCCACCAGGGTTACTGTTGGGGTTTAGTGCCTGCACAATGAATCCACTACTACCAACAGCCATTTTTCCTTTTTTTTTTTTTTTCTTCTTCTTCTCCATTTCTGTCTCATTATATAGGACAGGACAGAGAATAATTGAGAGAGGAAGGGGAGGTAGAGGTAAACCCAGGTTTAAACCCAGGTAAGTGTACTCAGCCAGGTGAGTCACCACCTGCTTTTCAGTAACTTGGTTGAACACTTGACCCTTGGAAGATGTCTCATTTCTCTAGAATCGCAAAAGAGGTGATGCGGATGGGATTCAAGTTCTTGCTGTGGCTCAGGTGTTTTGTGTTATAGTCAGTGAGTCATTTCCAATTATATGAATGAATTTCAGGAACAGAATTTCTGAAAAGTGAGTATGTCGGAATCCTTCAAAAGAAGGATGAAGAGAAAAGGACAACAGGGTGAGAACTAAACGTTGTAAGGCTTCTAACCACAAACCACACTTTCCTTAGGCCCAACACCATGATCAATATTAGCCATTTAAAGACACAGGATTTTACTGGACCATCTTAATCACTCAGTGCAATTCCAGTGATTCCTGATGGAACAAGGAACCACTGTGAGTGGTTCTCAAAGAATGTTGGTAGTTCACACTTAGACTTTAACTGTAAACTCTCTCTCTCTGAATCTAGAGGTCTAGAGCCTCTGAGTAATAAAACAAAAACTTCTGACATTAAGGAGAATACAGCTAATAATTCATGTTTTGGAAAGTTGTAAAGTTGTTGTATAGCTCACATGGATAGTGTGTTGCTTAATCATGTATGTGCCCTCAGTTTGGGCCTGGTCCCCATGGTATTGAAGGAATCTTCAGTGCTGTGGTCTCTTTCATTCCCTACCTCTTTGTCTTTATATATATCTCAAAAGATGTATGTATGAAGCCTTTCAAATTCACTGTCAGGAAACTCATAATTGCTTTACGTTAGAGATAATTGTTGCTTTCCCACATCATATTTGTCCCTGTATTTGAACATAGTATAATTAAAATGTTAAATGTCTGGGATGGTTGACCTGAGGTTTAAAGCCTTTTCCTTCCAGAGTATCAAAGAGTTAGATTTCTGAGAAGAAAAAACTAAAGAAAATGCACACTTCAAAGATAACAATTGAAAAACACCTGCCTGCATGAAGCCCATTTTCACATTTCAGTGTTGTTAGCAATAGGGAACTTTCAGCCTGCATGTACAGAAATTCACCCTTGTAGGCCTGCCTGAACCAAGAGCCAGGGTTATTTAGAAATTCTTTGTGCCCTTTTTATATAGATCTAGTGCTTCTTACACAAACATTTTTCTCATGTTAGAGTGATTCATAAAACCTCTAATCCCACGGGTGTAATAGGACACCTCTCAATTATGCATCCCAGAGATGAGTAATTTCACAAGCTGAGGGAAGCAGATAAATGCATGAAAATGTTCTTGCAAAACAAATTTCAGAGAGGGAGAGGGATGAAAAAGGAAGTTGATATAAAAATCGAAGATTTACTTTACTGTGTGGAAAAGGATATTACATCTGCCTTGGCAGAAACTCTGAATTCTTAATTCTGTCTAAACAACCCAGGAACAGCACTGCCCAAACCTCTTAACATGCCTGTACTTACAAATGCTCAGCTTTGTGTCTGATAACTACAAAAACTGTGTAATGATCACATTTTGTAGTGAGTCACAAGTTTTTGAGGTATTATATCATCCAATCATTTTATTCAGGATCAGTTCTATTCAAAGTAGTTCTGGTCATTTTGGAATTTTTTTGGTTTTAGTAGCAGTTATATCTATGGCACCTCTCATGTGGGAAGCAGAGTGCGGCTAGGTATAAACTGGATAGGACACCTTTTAAAAATAATTTTTATTAAAGATTTATTTTTTGAAATAATTTATTTATTAGAGACAGAGAGAAATTAGAGAGGAGAGGGAGATAGAGAGGGAAAGCAGCCCTGTTTTGCCACTCATGAAGCTTTCTGCCTGCAGGTGGGAACCAGGGGCTTGAACTGTATAGGTCCCTGGATAGGACACTTTTAAGTGTCAGGACTTATGTAGAAAAAAGGCAACTGCATAAGGTATTATGTGCTGACCCCTGAACCACATATGGAATTTGGTTTATCTGGATCCACTTACATGGGGAATTCTTAAAACAGATACAGTTGAACCTTCCTACCCATAATCATGGATTCCACTAAGTGTGGATGCAGAACTTACAAGAGTCTTGAAACAAGTTCCCTGATGATAACCTAAGGACTATGGTAATTAACATTTGGGGGAGTCAAAGAGCTTTGTAATTTTTTCCCATTTTTTAAAATTTATAAAATGGAGATATTGACAAGACCATAGGAAAAGAGGGGTACAGTTCCACACAATTCCCACCACCAGAACTCTCTATCGTATTCCCCCCCACACCCAGAAAGCTTTCCTATTCTTTATCCCTTGGGAGTATGGACCCAGGATCATTATAGGGTGCAGAAGGTGGAAAGGTCTGGCTTCTGTTAATTGCTTCCTCGCTGAACACGGGTGTTGGCAGGTCAACCCATATTCCCAGCCTGTCTCTCTCTTTCCCCAGTGAAGCAGGGCCCTGGAGAGGCAGGGTTTCAGAAATGATGTGAATTTTTTATTGGAACGGGCTGAACAAGAGTTAATGTCCATAATCCCCATGTTGTTTAAAGATAAACTCTAATTTGTCTTGAGTGAGAAATCCTAAAGATCCACAATGGTAGACGTAATCGGATTGTTGGAATCACTAGGAAAGTCTTCATGGATTAATCATTAGACATATTTACAGCAGCACAATTTGTAGTAGCCCAAACTTCAAAGCTACCTAGGTGTCCAACAGTTGAATAGCTAAGAAAGTTGTGGCATATGCACAATGGAATACTCAGCTGAAGTCATCTTCACCTCATCTTAGATGGAGTTTGAAGGAATCATATTAAGTGAGATAAGGTAGAAAGAGAAGGATGAATACGAAATGATCTCACTCATGCACAGGAGCTGATAAATAAGAATAGAAAGGGGAAACACCAAGTAGATCTTGAGCTGGGTCTGCTGTATTTCTCCAAAGCCAAGGACTCTGGGGGCTGGAGGGGAGTGCTTTCAGGTCCTGGGGCATGATGATGGATGAGGACCTAGGCTAGGGGTGAGAATGTCTTACAGAAAATTGATTCATCTAGCAACAACTTGCATTTACTGTAGACCACACCCCCCCCCCCAAAGAATGACATGTGTATGTGTTGGGGGGGTCTTTAGATGTTCTGAGGCAGGAAGTATGTCTTGTGGTGTCATTTCATGTTGGAGAAATGGAATCATATATACATAGAGGTTAGAATATTTAAGGCAGATTTGGAGAAAGATTCTAAGAGTTTTTCTCATCAAAACCCGTTTTGTAAGATACAAGACTAGCAGAATGAAAACAAAGAGGGGTATGTGAGTAGGAGACATGTTACGAAGGAATTGGGAATTTCATGGTAAGATGTTTGCAGTAAGGCGTCCTCTTTAAACTTCTTCAACCAACATCTGAATTCTAAACAATTATGGATTAAGTTCTTTAGTATCCTTGGTTAAATTTCTTAGAATTTAGTTCATGAAAAATCTCAACCTCCAACTATTTATGAATCACTTGCCCTATAATTTTTTTAAAAAAATCATTATATTAATTTTTTTATTTATCAGATAGAGATAGTTAGAAATTGAAAGGGTAAGGGAAGAAAGGGAGAGAGACAGAGACACTGCAGCAATGCTTCACCACTTGCAAAGCTTTTCCCCTGCAGGTGGGGACCAGGGCCTGGAACCCAGGTCCTTGAGCATGGTAACATGTGCGCTCAACCAGGTGTACCATCACTAGGCCCCATAATTTTATATTATTTAATTTTTTTAAATTTATCTATTTTGCTATCAGGGTTATCGATAGGACTCTATATCACTCCTGGAAGCAATTTTTCTCCCCTTCCCTTCCCTTCCCTTCCCTTCCCTTCCCTTCCCTTCCCTTCCCTTCCCTTCCCTTCCCTTCCCTTCCTTCCCTTCCCTTCCCTTCCCTTCCCTTCCCTTCCCTTCCCTTCCCTTCCCTTCCCTCCCCTCCCCTCCCCTCCCCTCCCCTCCCCTCCCCTCTTCTCCTCTCCTCTTCTCTCTTCTCCTCTCCTCTTCTGTCTTCTCCTCTCCTCTTTCCTCTTCTCTCCAACCCTTTCCTTTTTTGCTTTTGTTTTTTTTTGTTGCTTGCCACCAAGGTTGTCGCTGACTAGGTACCTGCACTGCTCCTAGCGGAAATTTTTCTTCCATTTTATTTGATAGGACAGAGGGAAATTGTGGGGCAGGAAGATAGAGGGAGAGGGGAAGATAGACATGTGAAGACCTGTTTCACTGCTTGTGAAGTGACCCTCCTGCAGGTGGGAAGCTGGGGCTTCCAACTGGGATCCTCGCGTGGGTCCTTGTGCTGTGTACTATGTGTGCTTAACCCGGTGTGTCATTTCTTGGCTCTCTGCTTTCCTTTCTATTTTATTTGATAGCAGAGAGAAGTTGAGAGGGGTCACCATTCAGCTCCCCACCTCTGCTATTACTATCCTAGATTTAATAAATGTACATCTAATTCAGGTAATTCTCTTTTGAGTGAGCCCACATGGTTGGCATTCTTTACTTCATTGATCATTTGCTACAAACAAGATGAAAACTTTAGGTTATCTCTTCAAACAGTTGAAGATATAGAATTAAACAGTCTATTCTTATTGCTCTTACTCTTGCTATTTACTTTGAAGCTTGTTATCATTCCTGGTTGGTCTGTTTTAGACAAGCTTCAATTTGTGAACTTTTTTTCCCCTAAAATTCTGACATTCAACAAAACACAAAACACCATTTGGGTATTGTATGATTATTCCTGATGTCCTTCTGGGCATATTTTCTGCTTGATGCAAAATAATATGATAAAGTTTTCTTGACAGTTGCTATACAAAAGGGAATGATATTGAATTCACTGCTGAATCCCAACAGTTTTCTAATCCAGTCCACTCAGCCATGAAATCCATGTTTTATCCTTGTGCAAATAATCTTGTTTATCACAGGTAGGACTTCTCATTAACCCCCCCTTTTTTTTTACAATTTTATTTAAATTTTTTCCCTTTATTGGGGATTAATGTTTTACATTTGACAGTAAATACAATAGTTTGTATATGCATAACATTTATCAGTTTTCCACATAACAATACAACCCCCACTAGGTCCTCTGTCAACCTTTTCCAGGACCTGTATTCTCCCCCCCCATACACTCCATCCCAGAGACTTTTACTTTGGTTCAATACAGTGTTCATTAAATTCTTGTTAAATGACATGAAGGTCCCGTTAAAAACACTATTCTTTTTTTTTTTGCTTTCAGGGTTATTGCTGGAGCTCAGTGCCTGCACTAGAAATCCACTGCTCCTGGAGGCTATTTTTTCCCTTTTGTTGCCCTTGTTGTTTATTGTTGTTGTATTTATTTTTATTGTTGTCATTGTTGTTGGATAGGACGGAAACCGAGAGAGGAGGGGATGACAGAAAGGGGGAGAGAAAGATAGACACCTGCAGACCTGCTTCACCAGTTGTGAAAAACCCGCCCTGCAGGTGGGGAGCCGGGGGCTTCAACTAGGATCCCTATGCCAGTTGGTGAGTTTTGCACCATGTGCACTTATCCTGCTGTATGCCTACCTCACCAAAATGCTATTCTTTTAGGTAAGATAGAAGCACTTGCCTCACCACTTGTGAAGCTTCCCCTCTGCAGCTAGGGACTGGGAGCTCAAATCCAGGTCCTTTCACATGATGACTTATGAACTGGGTACGCGATTACCTGACCCCTAGTAAATCTTTATGTGAATGACCAGATAGTCAAAGTTTTAGACTTTGTAGATTTTATAATCCTCTTGCAGAAGCTTAACTCTCATAGTTGAGGAAAAGCAACCACAGAGAACATTAAGCAAATGGTGTGATTGGGCTGCAATTTACAAAAACAGACAAATAAGCTTGATTTGGTCAATGTTTGCTGGTACCTACATTATTAGCTGAATTGTTAAGGATCATTTCTGCCATAAACAAAAATATGGAGGGGTCCAAATAATGAAGAGTACACATGGAGAGTTGAGGCAGGGACTCTGAAGACTGCATTCTTTCCCCAATGTGAGAAGGCAGCTATTATTCTAAAGAGTAACTAAGGAGCTGGTTTTAGCTGTTTTTTTTTTTTTTTTGGCCTCCAGTGTTATCACTGTGTCTTGGTGCCTGCACTATTAATCCACTGCTCCTGCTTCTGGAAGCATCCTTTTTCCATTGTTGTTGGATAGGACAGAGAGAAATCAAAAGAGGAGGGGAAGACAAAGAGCGGGAGAGAAAGATAGACGCACCTGCAGACCTGCTTCACTACTTGTGAAGCGAACTCCCCTACAGGTGGGGAGCCAGGGTCTCAAACCGCAATCCTTAGGCCAGCCCTTGAGCTTTTAACTCTGGGCTTAACCTGGTGCACTACTGCCCAGCCCCCTGGAGCTGGTGTTTTAAGGAGGAAAGGATGGATCATAATAAGTATACCAGCAACAGATGCTAATGTCTTTCATTTTGCAATTTTGCTGAGGATTGGATACCACTGAAGTTATGTGAACATCACATTCAGTTCAACAGTATTCAACTACCCCCAGCTTGAGGGTTTTTTTTTTTTTTTTTTTAACTTGACTGGTGACAGAAGGCCTTGGGCATAAAATAGTATTTAAAAGTAAAATGGAAAATCATCTTCAATAAACCTTGACCTAAGCACTCACAAAACACAATTGTGAATATCAAACCAAGCAGATGAAACTTCTTCCTTGGGGAAGAGTTAGTCTTTCTTCTGTATTGAAACAGGAACTGAAAGATTCTTTTGGGAAGGACATTGTTGTTCTCTACACTTGTACAGAGCTCATATTCTGTCTTTCTGCAACTCTAAAAGATCATAGATTGTAAGATGTACAATGGATTCTACTGCAGCTTTACAGGAAAGAAAGCAAAGCATACAAAACAAAAGCTCTGCCATATTAAATGTTCTCATCAACCGAGAAATGCATCCTGGCTTTAGAAACTTAGAAAATGAAATATGCAACCTTGTAAAATAGAAGACATAATTAATATATTCTTCACTAAACCTTTCCATCCCTGAACACACACACACACACACACACACACACACACACACACACACACACACACACACACACGGACTTTAGGAACAATAATAACCTGTCATTCACTCTTCAAGAATAATGCAAATATAAATGAACTTAGCTATTTTGTTCCAACTTATCTATTCTTATTTTTTTGTCAACCAGTGA
The DNA here is from genome assembly GCF_950295315.1 of Erinaceus europaeus. Classification (NCBI taxonomy): domain Eukaryota; kingdom Metazoa; phylum Chordata; class Mammalia; order Eulipotyphla; family Erinaceidae; genus Erinaceus; species Erinaceus europaeus. The sequence goes on from NC_080170.1 coordinate 37,535,518, forward strand.
TGTAAAATATGTTTTTATTTCTATGATTTGAATCTGGATGAATACAGATATGTATGTGTATCCACAATGGAATACCACTCAGCTTTAAAAACTGATGAAACCTTGTTAGTTGCAGCAACATAGATTGAGAGGGCAAGGGGCTGGGAGGTGGCGCACCTGGTTGAGTGCACATGTTACAATGTGCAAGGACTAGGGTTTGAGCCCCCAGTCCCCACTTGCAGGGAGAGAGCTTTGCAAGTGGTGAAGCTGTGCTGCAGGTGTCTCCCTCTCTACCACCCCTCGATTTCTGGCTGTTTCTATCCAATAAATAAAGCTAATAAAAATTAAATTGAGAGAGCATTGTGAATAGTGAAATAAGTCAGATGGAGGCAGACAAAGCTATATGATTTCACTCCTATGTGGTTATAGGAAAAACAAATAAACAAACAGATGAGCCAGATAAAAAAAATATGAATAAGCTTTTGGACTAGAAGACCAACTAGAGCTCACCAGAAGAAAAGAGAGGAGTTTACAGTCAACAATATTTATATACCTTTCACATATTTGGGAGCTATTCTTTTCCCTGATCCAGCTTTCTGGCCCTTCTGCCAGCCATGACATTATCTCCCCAGACAATAATTAGGATCCACCTGCATATCAGATTTCAGGCTCAGGCAAAAACAAAACAAACAAACAAAAAACCAAAAAATCCCCACTAGTATAACCACAGGCTCTTTGGACTATAACTAAAATATGCCTACTTACCTACAAAACGGAGACCACCCTCAACTCTTCATTTGCAGCATTCCAGCCTTTAGGTCCATGATTGGTCAACAATTTGTTTGGCTTTGGATGGTAACTCTCTTTTCAGCCACCAGGTTCCAGATGCTAGCAGGATGCCGACCAGACTTCCCTGGATAGACAACCCCACCAATGTGTCCTGAAGCTCCGCTTCCCCAGAGTCCTTCTCCACTAGGGAAAGAGAGAGGCAGACTGGGAGTATGGATCGATCTGTCAACGCTCATGTTCAGCGGGGAAGCAATTACAGAAGCCAGACCTTCCACCTTCTGCATCCCACAATGACCTTGGGTCCATATTCCCAGAGGAATAAAAAATAGGAAAGCTATCAGGGGAGGGGAGGGGATACAGAGTTCTGGTGGTGGGAATTGTGTGGCGTTGTACCCCTCTTATCCTATGGTTTAGTTAATGTTTCCTTTTTATAAATAAAAAATTTTAAAAAAAAGAAAAGAGGTGAGGGGGTGGGTTAATCAGCTAATTGGGGCTAATTGTGTGGTGAAGGATAGAAGTGAATTTTATTATTGAACTTAATAAACTTTATTTTTATTTATTTATTTTTTTACCAGAGCACTGTTTAGCTCTGGCTTATGGTGGTGCGGGGGATTGAACCTGGGATTTAGGAGCCTCAGGCATGAGAGTCTGTTTGCATAACCATTATGCTGTCTCCCCTCTGCCCTTTAGTATTGAATTTAATGTAGTTGTAGGTTGATTTATAATGGTGCACATCTGAAACCTAAATAATGTCTCAAACTAATTTTTTTTATTGAGGAAATTTTATAATGCGATTGTTGTCTCAGGGGCTCAATTTTATGTCTCCCTCAAATATGTGCTAGTTCTCCTCACTCACTACTAGTGTGTTCTTTTCTTCCTGCCAGGCGCTAGCTTCCCTCTCTTTTTACAATCCTCTCCCACTTCCCCTTAGTGATGTCAGTTCTCTAGGTGTAGACCAAGGATTTATTCATGTTTCACCCTGTCTGATCCTTTGCTTTGTTAACTAAATCCTGTATGTGAGTGAGATCATCCAGTATTTGTCTTTTTCTTTATGACTTCTTGCTTCACTTAGCATGATCCCCTCTAATTCAGTTAATTTTGTAGCTAAAAAACGATTTATAATTATTATTATTAATATTATTTTTTTTGGTGGGAATCATCAAATGGATTTCACCACTCTGGCATGACATTTTTAGACAGAGACAGAAACAGAGGGAGAAAAGGAAAGGGGGAAAGACACTCCAGCAATAAGCTTCTTCCATTACGAGACAGGGCTCAAAGTTTGGTCACATGCATGGGTCAGCAGGCACCTTCCCAGGTAAGCTATCTCATGGTCCAGATTTCATTCTCCCCTTCCCCCCGCCCCCACTAATTAGAGAACTGCTCAGCTCTGGGTCATGGTGATGTGGGAGAATGAACTTGGGACCTCAGAGCCTCAGGCATGAAAGTCTTCTTGCATAATCATGGTTTCTCACCTTTTCATAGGGCAGTAGAGTAGAATACCATAGTGTATATATAATACAACTTCCTTATCCTCTCGTCTGTCATTGGGAACTTAGACTGTTTCCAAATCTTGGTTATTATAAATAGTGCTGCAGTGAAAATAGGTCTGCCCATTTCTTTTCAGATTAGTGTTATTGTGTTCTCTAGATATCTAGGAGGGGAATTGCTGGATCAAAGAGCAGATTAATTGTTCTCCTCCTCCTCCTTCTTCCTTTTGAGAAATCTCCATATTGTTTTCCATAGGGTCTGGACCCATTTGCATTCGCTATTCATCCTTCTGTTTCTGTCTTATTTCACTTAAAATGCATTTTTCAAGATCCATCCAAGATCGGCTGAAAACGGTGAAGTCACGTTTTTTATAGCTGAGTAGTATTCCGTTATGCATATAGACCACAACTTGCTCAGCCACTCATCTGTTGTTGGACACCTGAGTTCCTTCTGGGTTTTGGCTATTACAAATTGTGCTTCCAAGAACACATGTATACACAGATCTTTTTGGATGGGTATGTTGGCTTCCTTAGGATATATCCCCAGGAGAGGAATTGCAGGATCATAGGGTAGGTCTATTTCTAGCCTTCTGAAAGTTTCCAGACCATTCTCCAAAGAGGTTGGACCCATTTCCATTCCCACCGGCAGTGCAGGAAGGTTCCTTTGACCCCCTCTCCAGCATTTGCTGCTGTTACCTTTTCTTATATATTATATTCTCACAGGAGTGAAGTGGTATCTCATTGTTGTCTTTATTTGCATTTCTCTGACAAAGACTTGAAGCATTTTTTCATGTGTTTCTCAGCTTTTTGGATCTCTTCTGTGGTGAATATTCTGTCCATGTCCTCCCCCCATTTTTGGATGGGGTTATTTGTTTTCTTGTGCTTGAGTATGGCAAGCTGTTTATCTATTTTGGTTATTAGCCTCTTGTCTGATGTATGACATGTAAAGATCTTCTCCCATTCTGTGAGGGGTCTCTTGCCTTAGTATTCTTTATAATTGGATTTGTTTCATTGAAGATTCTTTTAAAGTTTATGCGGAAAAGACTTCTGCCAATATTTTCCTCTAAGTATCTGATAGTTTCTGGTCTAATGTCCAAGTCCTTGATCCACTTGGAATTTACTTTTGTATTTGGTGAAATATAGTGCTTTAGTTTCATTCTTTTGCATATTTCAACACATTTTTTTCCAGCACCATTTGTTGAAGAGACTCTGCTTTCCCCATTTAATAGTCTGGGCACCTTTGTCAAAGATTAGATGTCCACAGGTGTGGGGGCTTACTTCTGGGCTCTCAATTCTATTCCACTGGTCAGTGTGTCTATTCATGTTCTAGTACCAAGCAGTTTTGATGACAACGGCCCTATATTATAATCTGAGATCTGGTAGTGTGATACCTCTGGTTCTGTTCTTTCTTCTCAAGATTGTTTTGGCAATTCTAGGTCTTTTCTGGTTCCAGATAAACATTTGTAGCATTTGTTCGATTATCCTAAAAAATGTGGTTGGGATCTTGATGGGGCTAGCTTTAAATTTGTATATGTCTCTGGGTAGTATATTTATTTTGATGATGTTAATTCTTCCAACCCATGAACATGGAATATCTTTCCACTTCTTTGTGTCTTTTTCAGTTTCCTTGAGTAGTGACTCATAATTTTCAGTATACAAGTCTTTCACTTCTTTTTTTTTTTTCATTATTATTTTTTATTTGTTTTACAGTCTGGTCCCCTGGATATCTCACGCTCTTTACAATTTTTTTTTAAAATTTATTTTAAAAAAGGAGACATTACCAAAACTATAGGATAAGAGGGGTACAACTCTACACAATTCCCATCACCAGATCTCCGTATCCCATCCCCTCCCCTGATAGCTTTCCTATTCTTTAATCCTCTGGGAGTATGGACCCAAGGTCATTGTGGGATGCAGAAGGTGGAAGGTCTGGCTTCTGTAATTGCTTCCCCGCTGAACATGGACAGTGACAGGTCGATCCATACTCCCAGCCTGTCTTTCTCTTTCCCTAATGGAGAAGGGCTCTGGGGAAGCAGAGCTCCAGGACACATTGGTGGGGTTGTCTGTTCGGGGAAGTCTGGTGGGCATCATGCTGGCATCTGGAACCTGGTGGCTGAAAAGAGAGTTGCCATCCAAAGCCAAACAAATTGTTAACCAATCATGGACCTAAATGCTTGAATAGTAGAGATGAAGTGTTGGGGGTACTCACTGCAGACTAGTGTGTACTTTTGTTTTTAGGTATATATTTTGCCTTAGTTTATGGATATGTATGAGCATATGCTTTATCTCATGGGACCTGGTCTATATCTAGGTTTTAGGAAGTGAACTGCCTGGAATGGAATTAGAGAATACTATGAAAGGAAAGGTCTCACCCGAGTAATGAAGCTGAAGGGTTGTCATTCCACACTTGAAGTCTCTGAACACAGTCTGAAGTGAAGCATGCTGAGGTGGTACTTGTTGCGTTGATTAGGTTGAGATTGGTGAATGTAATATTATTTGGTATGAATTAAGAGAAGCATGCAGGAAAGTGCACCCCACCCTAATGTTTCAGGACTGTGGGAAATATAGGCTCTATAGTAGAAATGTGAGGTTCCTGCTGTCTTAGGGTTCAAGAAGACAATAGATAGTTATTGTTATAATCGCATTGTTTGGTAATTGGGTTAACTTTGAAAAATCCCTTTGTTAGGATTTGCTGTATCATACACAACATACCATAATTTATGTCCTTTGACATTATTTGTATATAGCTGTGCCACTAGTTGCTTCTGTTCTCCCTGGTCTAGTCTTTTAAGAGAGTCAACATATCAAAGACTCACCCTATGTATTAAAAAGACTCAGTCTGTGCTTTAAAAAGTTTGAAACATACAATCAATTTTCCCTTGTCATATTAATTAGAGATTTATATGACTACAAATTAATAGGAGTCTACATAAACACCATTTCCACCACCTAAAGACTGTGTACCATCCCACTTCTGCAGTCCCCCACTTCTGCAGTCCCTCACTTCCCCCCCGCCGCACTGGGAAGCCGAATATCTACCCTCACTCTCACCCCAGGGTTTTTCCTTGGTGCCCTACTCCAGATTTAGTCAAATCCTGCTTTTAGTTTCCTTTTTTGTTCTTCTTTCTCAACTTCTGTTGATGAGTGGGATCATCCCATACTCATCTTTATCTTTCGACTTAGCTCACTTAACATAATTCCTGCTAGCTCTGACCAAGATGGGTCAGATAAGGTGGGTTCATTGTTCTTAGTAGTTGTGTAGTATTCCATTGTGTATATATACCACAGCTTTCTCAGCCTCTCATCTGTTGTTGAGCACCTGGGTTGCTTCCAGGTTTTAGTTATTATGAATTGGGCTGCTATGAACATAGGTGTACAAATATCTTTTTGATTAGGTGTTATGGATTCCTTGGGGTATATCTCCAAGAGAGGAATTAGTGGGTCATATGGTAGGTCCATGTCTAGCCTTGTGAGAGTTCTCCAGACTGCTCTCACAGAGGCTGCACCAATTTACATACCCACCAGCAGTGCAGAAGAGTTGCTCTGTCCCCACAGCCTCTCCAGCATTTGTTGCTGCTGTCCTTGTTGATGTATGACATTCTCACAGGGGTGAAGTGGTATCTCAATGTTGTCTTTATTTGCATTTCTCTGACAATCAGTGACCTGAAGCAATTTTTCATGTATTTGTTAGCTTTTTGGATCTCCTCTGAAGTGAATGTTATGTTAATATCCTCTGCCCATTTTTGGATGGGATCATTTGCTTTTTGTTGCTAAGTTTGCTGAGCTCTTTGTATATTTTGGCTATAAGTCTCTTGTCTGATATATGGCACGTGATGGAAGATCTTCAACCATTCTGTGAGTGGTCTCCTTGATTGTGTGATAGTTTCTTTGGCTGTGCAGAAGCTTTTCAATTTGATATAGTCCCACTGATTTGTTTCTGCTTTAGTCTTCCTTGCAATTGGGTTTGTATTATCAAAGATGTCCTTGAGGTTTAGGTAGGAAAGTGTTCCACAAATGTTTTTCTCTAAGTATTTGATAGTTTCTGGTCTAACATCCATGTCCTTGATCCATTTTTGTTTCATGTGAGATAAGGTGGTTCAATTGTATTCTTCTGCATGTTTCAACCCAGTTTTCCTAGCACCATTTATTGAAGAGAGCCTCCTTCCTCCATTTAATAGTTTGGGCCCCCTTATCAAAGAATAGATGCCCATAGGTGTGGGCTTAAGTCTTTCACTTCTTTGCTTAGGTTTATTCCTAGATAGTTTATTGTTTTTGTTGCTATAGTAAAAGGAATTGATTTCTGGATTTCAACTTCTTCTAACTTAGTGTTTGTATAGAGGAGTGTCACTGACTTTTGAATGTTAATTTTGTAGCCTGATACCTTTCTATATTGTCTGATGATTTCCAAACGCTTTTTTCTGGATTACTTAGGCTTTTCTATGTATACTATCATGTCATCTGCAAATAAGGAGAGCTTGACTTCTTCTCTTCCAATCTGTATCCCTTTAACTCCTTGCTCCTGTCTGATTGCTATGGCAAGAACTTCTAACACTATATTGAATAGTAATGGTGATAGTGGGAAACCCTGTCTAGTACCTGATCTGAGAGGAAATGCTTCCAGTTTTTCACCATTGAGTATGATGTTGACTATAGGTTTTCTATAGATAGACTCCAGTATCTTGAGGAATTTTCTATCTATTCCCATTTTTTGTAGTGTTTTGATCATAAAGGGATGTTGTATTTTGTCAAAGGCTTTCTCTGCATCTACTGATAAGACCATGTGGTTTTTGGTCTTGCTTTTATTGATGTGGTGGATCACATCGATTGATTTACATATATTAAACTAACCTTGCATCTCTGGGATACCTCCCACTTGGTCATGATGAACAATATTTTTAATATACTGCTGTATCCGGTTGGCTAGAATTTTGTTGAATATTTTAGCATCTATGTTCATCAGAGATATTGGTCTGTGGTTTTCTTTTTTGGTTGTGTCCCTGTCTAGTTTGGTATGAAAGTAATGTTGGCTTCATAGAAGCTGGAAGGGAGTATTCCAGTGTCTTCAATTATCTGGAAGACTTTTAAAAGTAGAGGTATTAGTTTTCCTTTGAAGGTTTTATAGAATTCATTTGTAAAACCGTCTGGTTCAGGACTTTTATTCTTGGAAAGGTTTTTAATAACTGCTTCAATTTCATTAGCTGTAATGGGCCTGTTCATGATCTCTAGTTCCTCTTTACTTAATTTTGGAAGTTCATAGGTATCTAGGAAATCGTTCAGTTCTTCCAGGTTCTCTAGCTTGGTGGCATATATTTGTTCATAGAAGTCTCACATGATGGAAGCAGGTAGTAGCGCATAGGGTTAAGCTCACATGGTGTGAAGTGCAAGGACCTGTGTAAGGATCCTGGTTTGAGCCCGCAGCTCCCCACCTGCAGTGGAGTCGCTTCACAAGCAGTGAAGCAGGTCTGCAGGTGTCTATCTTTCTAGCCCCATCTTTATCTTCCCCTCCTCTCTCCATTTCTATCTGTCCTATCCAACAACGATGACATAAGTAACAACAGCAATAATAACTACAACAAGGGCAACAAAAGGGAATAAATAAATAAATAAAAATAATTTAAAAAAGAAGTCTTGCATGATATGCTGAATTTTTGCAGTGTCTGTTGTGATATCTCTCTCCTCTTTCATTTATGATACGATTTATTTGGGTCTTCTCCCTTTTTTGTTTTGTGAGTCTGGCAAAAGGTTTGTAGATTTTGTTCACTATTTTGAAGAATCAACATTTACTTTCATTGATCTTTTGTATGGTTTTCTTATTTTCAGTGTTATTGATTTCTGCCCTAACTTTAGTGATTTCTGTCCTTCTGGTTGCTGTAGTGTTTCATTTGTTTTTCTTCTTCTAGGTCTTTAAGATGTGCAATCACACTGTTTATTTGTGTTTTTTCTTGTTCCCTAATGTGTGCTTGTATGGCTATGAACTTCCCTCTCAGTACTGCCTTAGCTGTGTCCCAAATATTGTGATAGCTTGTGTCTTCATTTTCATTGAACTCTTGAAACATTTTGATTTCTTCCTTTATTTCCTCTTTGACACAGTAGTTGTTAAGTAGTGTATTATTGAGGTTCCACATATTGGGACTATTACTATTCTTTTTTAATATTTATTTTATTTTATTTATTCCCTTTTGTTGCCCTTGTTGTTTTATTGTTGTAGTTATTATTGTTGTTGTCGTTGTTGGATAGGACAGAGAGAAATGGAGAGAGGAGGGGAAGACAGAGAGGAGGAGAGAAAGATAGACACCTGCAGATCTGCTTCACCACCTGTGAAGCGACTCCCCTGCAGGTGGGGAGCCGGGGTTCGAACCGGGATCCTTATGCCGGTCCTTGTGCTTTGCGCCACCTGCGCTTAACCCGCTGCGCTACAGCCTGACTCCCTGGACTATTACTATTCTTTCGTTGATTGTTAAGTGTTGGTTTAATTCCACTGTGATCTGAGAAGATGCTAGGGATGATTTCAATGCTCTTGCATTTGCTGATGCTGTCTTTTTGGCCTAACATATGGTTGATCCTTGAGAATGACCCATGTAGACTTGAGTAAAATGTGTTTTCCAGTTTCTTGGGATGAATGATTCTGACAATGTCCAATAGTTCTAGTTTATCTATCTCCTCATTTAGCTCCCTCATGTCTTTATTGATTTTCTGCCTGAATGATCTGTCAAGTTGAGAGAGTGGGGTGTTGAAGTCCCCTACTATGACTGTGTTGCTATTAATATATTCCTGTAGCTGTTTCTGTAGATGTTTGATGTATTTAGATGTCTTCTCATTGGGTGCATAGATGTTAATAATTGTTAAGTCCTCTTGATTGACTGATCCTCTGAGCATTAAGTAGTGTCCATCCCTATCTTTTAAAATTTTATTGATTTTATAAAGTCTATCATGTCAGATATGAGAATAGCTGTTCCTGCCCTTTTTTGTGGGCCATTGGCTTGTATGATAGTTTCTATCCTTTCACTTTGAGTCTGTGTTTACCTTGTTGAGTTAGATGGGTTTCCTGTAGACAGCATATTGTTGGGTTGTGTTTTCTGATCCGTCTTCCTACTCTGTGCCTTTTAATAGGTGAATTCAGGCCATTGACATTTATTGATATCAAAGATTGAAGATAATTTAATGCCATTCTTGTAGAGTTTTAGAGTGTTCTTATATGGCCTATTTATGGTGTTCTGACTGTTTATAGGAGACCTTTCAGAACTTCTTTCAGGGCAGGCTTGGTGAAAGCTGATTCTTTCAACTGTTGCTTGTCTGAGAAGGTTTTATGCCTCCATTTAGTCTGAATGACAGTCTATTGGGATACAGTAGTCTTGGTTGAAAGCCTTTCTCATTGAGCACTGCCTGCCTCCATGGGTGGCCAACACTATATCGTTTCTTCTCCAAAACAGAAGATTCCGGGTGCATCAGGGTGACAAGTCTAGCAGATGGAGACTTGTCTCAAGTGGCCTCCCCCAGGGATCTGTTCTGGCTCCTACGCTATTTAATATTTACATCAATGACCTCCCAGAAACTTCTTCAAGGAAGTTCATCTACGCCAATGACATCTACTGTGCAACTCAGGCATCCAAGTTCGACATCCTCGAGGAAACACTCACAAAAGACATGTCTCTGATATCTGATTACTGTAAAAAATGGCGACTAATCCCTAGCACTGCAAAAACGGTATCATCTGCTTTCCATCTACACCATGCCTCGGCCTCGCGTGAGCTTAATGTGCAGCTTGGCGATACGAGAATCCAGCATGAAGCCCAGCCAGTCTATCTTGGTGTTACTCTTGATCGCACTCTGTCATTTCACGAACATCTCATAAAAACTGCAGCAAAGGTGGGCGCGAGGAATAACATCATTGCAAGACTGGCCAGCTCCTCATGGGGCGCGAGCGCTTCCACACTACGATCATCATCTCTGGCATTATGCTATTCCACTGCAGAATACTGTGCCCCAGTCTGGTTCCGTAGCCCCCATGTCCACTTGGTCGATTCCAAATTATATTCCTCCATGAGGATAATTTCTGGAACCATCCGTTCCACCCTGGTTCCATGGCTGCCAGTTCTTAGCAACATCGCCCTGCCAGATATTCGTCGGGATGCGGCATAATCTAAGTTCATTTCCCAAGTCTACGCTCGACCGGACCTGCCAATATACGCAGATATCTTCGCCCACCCTGTCCAACGCTTGACGTCTCGTCACCCAATCTGGTCACCTACGCCTACACTGAACTTCTCTGTTCCAGTCTCTTGGAAACAGAGTTGGCAGTCAGCTGAGGTCAAGAACAAACACCTCATCACAGACCCCTGCAAGCGTCAACCTGGCTTTGACCTAGCACGTTGTGATTGGGCCCTCCTCAGTCGCTATCGAACAGGTCATGGCCGGTGCGCCGCTATGTTCCATTGCTGGGGAGCCAGAGATGACCCGAACTGCCCCTGCGGCTACAGACAGACTATGACCCACATAGTCAACGACTGCCACCTCTCCACATTTAAAGAAGGTCTCAAAACTTTACATCAGGCTCAACCTGACGCTGTTGACGGTCTACGGAAGAAGGGCAAACGCTAGAAGAAGAAGAAGAAGAATTGAGCACTTGATAGATATCTTGCTATTCTCTTCTGGTCTGTAGTGCTTGTGTGGAGAAGTCTGCTGCTAATCTTATGGGTTTTCCTTTGTAGGTGACTTTTTGTTTTTCTCTTGAAGCCTTCAGGACCCTTTCTTTATTCTTATTCCTTTCCTTTCTAAATAGGATGTGTCTTGGTGTCTTTAAGTCTGGGTTAATTCTGTTTGGGACCCTTTGGGATTCTTGAACCTATATGTCTTTGATGTTGTCCAGACTAGAGAAGTTCTCAGCTATTATGTCCTGAAGAATGATTTCTTCCCCTCCCTCTTTTTCGTCCTATTGTAAGTCAATAATGTGCATATTATTTCTTTTGAAGTCATCCCATAGGTATCTGTTATTGTTTTTAGTATCTCTTTATCTCTTTTTGAGATCTCTTACTTCTTTTTTAGTTGTCTCTAATTCATCCTCGATCTTACTAATGCTTTCTTCAGCCTCATTTGTTCTATTCTCTCTCCCCTCTACTGTTTTCTAGAGTTCATCTGTTTTGTTAGCCTGTTCTGATACTGTTTTAGCTTGTTCAGCTAGATGTGTTCTTTAGCTCAGCTATTTCATCTTTCAGCTCTCTAATAACCTTGAGATAATTAGTGTTTTCTTCCAGTGTCTCATTTGTTGTTTCTGTATTTCTGATAACAATTCTTTCAAACTCTTTACTCACTCCTTTCATTATTTCCTTAACTAGTGTTTGGATGTTGACCTCATTATTTTGTGCTTCACCCTTTGAAGGGCTTCTCACTGGACTCTTGTCCTGGTTCATTTCTCCAATATTTCTTTTTGTTGGTTTAACCATTTTATATAGTATGTTATGAGATCCCTCTCGCAGTACTTTTCAAATTACTGATCACTCTTGCCTGCATTGACTTATGTCTAAGTAAGGTAATTAAAGAACTCACTGTTGTGGAAAGTGACAGTTGTTGTTTCAATATTATTTTAATCTCTGACTTGGAGCTCAGTGGCTTAAAATCTTTTTTTCTTTTTTTCCCCTGTAGGCTATGGGAGCCTGAGGGCTTTTAAAGTAATAAGTAGGCTTCTTAGCTTAGTCACTGATTCCTAACCAAGAGATAAAGCAGGGTGGGGCAGAGATAATCCAGTGGTTATGCAAAGAGACTCTCACAGCCCCACTGCTAGGCCACTGAGTTATAGATCTTCTCCAGAGTTTCCTGGTTTGTTATTTGTCTCCTGGAGCTGCCGCAGATTCTGAGGGAAGAGTAATGGAGACTTACAGTTGCATTTGATGAGTTTTAGGGGAGTTCTCTCCTCCCTTCAGTTGTCTTTTGGTTGGTGAAACATAATGGAGGTAGTATTTCAACTGGTAAACTGTGAGACTGTTATCAGCCACTTAATCTCTCCCTAGGCTCCTCTCTGTCCATGAGCCACAAGTGTTTGCACTCACCCGTGATTTGGTGGGTTCCTGAAGTTGTTCTAGTCCTGTCTTGTTGCCTTCCCTGGTGGTCTTCTTTGGTATTCCTAGTTGGCCCGGTAGGGGAGAGGAGAGGAGAGAAACACAGCTGCTTCTGCTCCGCAGCCTCCCTTCCATTTGTCTTCCATCCAACAGAGTATAAGAGTTCCCTTTTCTCCAGCATATGTGCCTTCCAGAAATTTCTGCCCTTTCAAATATAGACCTATCTCACAGGTGCGAAGTAGTACCTATGTTGCCCTGATTTGAATTTGTCTGACGATAAGTAATGAAGATATATATTTTTTCATAAGCCTGTTGACCTTTCTTTAAGGATCCTTTGGTGATGTGTCTATTCAACTTCCATTTTCAATAGGGTTAGTTATTATTTTTGTTGTTGAATTTAGTGAGGAGTTCGTTTATCTTAAATGTTAACCCTTTATCTGATGCATATTGTGTGAGTGTTCTGTTCTATAGGATATTCTTTTGTTTTGATCGGAGTTTCTTTTATGATGCAAAACCTTTTTTGTTTAATATAATGCCTTCTATTTTTTCTTGCCTTTGTTTCTCTTACTGCTGAACTTGTATTCTCCAAATACATCTTTAAAGACAATTGTGGAAATTCATCACATATTTTCTCCTTCAATACTTAAACTTGTGTAATGTTATAATGCAATTCTTCTTCTATAATGAAAGTGTTGCAACTATGGACTCTCTGCCTCTCAAAATATCTTAACTGTACATTAGTATTTTCAGACTATGGTTATAGTGGGGTGACTGAAACCATGCAAGGTGAAATTGAGACTAAAGAGGGACAATTCTTTTTCATCTTCATATAAAGCTGAAGATGGAAAACATATTTTGGTAGTTTTGCTATAACCTATTTATACTTTCACTTCAGCATATTGCAAAAATGCTTTCCCACAAGTCAGTCATTTAAAGTTATGTGCCTTCTATGGGTAGTGTGTTGCCTTATGGGGGGATTCTCAAGTGGTTGGTGCACATAATTCTTTATTTGGCCTTTCCCCTGAAACTTTTATGCTGAGTTATTTTTAGCTTCCAGTCTGTCAGCAGATTAGATGTTTGATGGAAACTCCTTTACTCAAAGATTTATTCAATCCCTTGAGTCATTTAAAAAATGAAGGTTAATCACAAAACACAAAGAGTTTTTATGACTTATGAGTACACCACTGCAAGGGTTAATTTTCCATACTGCAGAGAAAAGAAGGCTCATAAGTTTCAGGAATTAACTGAACAAGAGAGTAGCCTGACCCAGGGAAATTCCTCGAGGGTCCTATAAAAGTTCCAAGCACTTTGCAGATCAATACTCAAGCTAGCCTGTTTTTTGAGACAGTTGTGCTATAGATGACAACACTTTTTTCAGATTCCTTATGTTTGAAGGATCAGTACATTTTCATGCTGAGCATACAGTAATACCATTCAAGTTTACTTAAAACTTTAGTCAGAAAAATGACTTTTTTGGGAGAGGTAAATTAAAGGGGATTAAAAAAAATCATAAAGATGTGATTACTAGTCAAGTACAGATGTTTGTCAAAATTTAGCATTCACTGGAATTTAGGAGGTCTGATGATATATATATCCCTGACGTCTTGACAGACTGAAATTTGTTTTGGCTTTGTTGGACTACAGTGGATTTTTCTGCAATGCAAATAAAATACACTGTGTAAACAGAACACCCATCTTCTTTTTTTTTTTTTGTAAAGATTTTATTTATTTATTCATGAGAAGGATAGGAGGAGAGAGAGAAAGAACCATACATCACTCTGATACATGTGCTGCCAGCGATTGAACTCAGGATCTCATGTTTGAGAGTCTGATGCTTTATCCATTGCGCCACCTCCCGGACCACCATCCATGTTTCTTTATGAACCTGGTAATACCGATTTATTTTGTGAACACCACTGATTACAAGCCATGTCTTCTCCATGACATCACATTCATCTATTTTTAAAAATAGATAAATTGTCTTGGAGTCAATATACCTGACTGAAACATCACATTACAAACACACAAGAGTTAAAAAAAATGTTGTGGAGGGCTCAGGCTGTGATGCACCTGGTAGAACACATATTACTGTGTTTGAGGAACCAGGTTAGAGCCTCTGGTTCCCATCTGTGGGGGTGGGGATGTGGGGAGGAGAGCTTCATGACTGGTAAAACAGTGCTGCAATTATTTCTCCTTCTTCTTTCTCTCTTTTGGCTACTTTCCTCTTTGTTTCTCCATTAAAAAATGGGTATGGGGACACATGTAAAAAAAATGGGCATGATGTATTTGAAAGGAAGACATAGAGCCCCAGAGAATAACCCTGAGAGGAAAAATAAAATAAGATCTTTAAAAAAGGAGTGTTATTTTGGGGGGGGGGGAGGTTGGTGAGATATTTTGCAAATGTTTAAAACTGAATTATGAACAATTAGACATTAGAAACTCTATTCTTTGGGTGACTTTAACTGTGTGGAGTTCTGAGAAAATCCTCTCAAGGAACAGATACCCTATTAAAATTTTTAACAAGCATTTTCTATTCTGCCTTTTGATTTCCCTTAGTTCCCTTATGCAGTAGGACCTGCTTTGCAAGCTCTCTTCTTATTGCTGGAGTTGCAGAAAACATTCTCTGAATTAAATATGCCATCTATGAAGTATAGATAATCTATAAGCCAACATCATGTAATGCAGCTTAACACTGACTTTCTTTTACAGTAGTCATAACATTGCTTTTGATTTTAATCCAGTCTTCTTTGATAACCACAGTGTACACAGCTTCTTGAAGCAAATACTTTTCTAGGATATGATTGAGGAGGCTCTAAAGCACATTATATTTGTTAGGTCTTCAACATAAATAAGTGAAAAATAATAGTTGACATACACTCCTTGCTTTAAAAAAAACACAAAAAAATACACATAGATATTCTTGTACTTCTGAATGAAGGTTAACAAAACAACAACTTAGCTTTCCCCAAGACCCTTTATCCCACAGCAGATATACTGGTATATTCCTAGAGAATGACTTAGTGGAAAGACCCTAGACTATAGATCATATGCATATGAGATTGAATTTCAGGTACTGGGTGCATATCAAGGGAAAGAATAGTGATGAACCTGTTCCACATCTCAGTTGATTCATTCTCAAATGGGGTGGAGAATGCCAAGTACATGGCAAACTACTTTGTAGAAAGTACTCAGCAAGGGGTCAGGTGGTGGTGCACCTGGTTGAGTGCCCATGTGACAATGCATAAGGATCTGGGTTCTAGTCCCCGGTCCCCACCTGCAGTGTGAAAGCTTTGGGAGTGGTGAAGCAGGGCTGCAGGTGTCTCTCTTCCTCTTTATCTCCCTCCTAACCTCTTGATTGCTGGCTGTCTCTATCCAATAAATAAAGATTTAAGTGACTGGGGAGGTGGTGCAGTGGATAAAGTGTTGGACTCTCAAGCATGAGGTCTTGAGTTTGATCCCTGGCAGCACATGTACCAGAGTGACATCTGGTTCTTTCTCTCTATCTCTCTCTCCTCCTATCCTTCTCATAAATATATATATATATATAAAGATTTAAAATATCAAGGTAAGTTAAAAAAAAAAAAGAAAGTACCCAGCAATAGAAATTTTGTTCCCTGGCCAGATTCTCCTTCCTAAATTTTGATTTAACACTAATGCTTTAACATTAGCCAGTGTGTTTTGATTACATTTACAGAAGTCAATGCCACTGCTTTTACTATTAATCTGATTAGAAGAGCAAAAATGATCAAGCGTTTGCTAAATCCTCTCATAAAAACGTTTCCCACTGATGTGGATTCCCAAAACTTATCAAGCTAGTATTTTAGGGAGAGCAGTAAAGGAGACAGTTAAGGTAGTGGTAAGAGTGGCAAGAAGAAGAGAAGAGATTGTGTAGCTCTCTGGAAAGAGGTGGAGCTTTATGGAGTTTAAAAAGTGAATCTTAGCACATTGACAGCAATCATGGGCAATTTTAAGACCATTGGAATGATGGTAAATCTTACATGTTATCTTGTTCTGTCTAAGAAAACTATTTTAAGTGTATTGAACTAGTTTACATAGATCATATAAAAATTGTCATAGACCACACACACACACACACACACACACACACACACACACACACACACATACACACACACACTTCCAGTGACCTCCAAATGAAGAACAATGGCAGAAATTAATTAATACTAGAGAAGGAGTAAATACCACTTATTCAAAAAAGCAGGCTCTCCAAATTTAAGGGGTCAGATAGGTTACATATTTAGCATATGTCTACATAGGCTTCAAGAGCTCAATGTGAAAACTGGTGGTTTGTTCTGGTTACAGCTGTAGAAAACCACTTCAGGACTTTGTTGTTAATCTGACTGGAACGTCAGAAAGAAGCTCTCAAGTGCTTGTTAAATCTTCATTAAAAGAAGCTCTCAAGTGCTTGTTAAATCTTCTCATGAAAATTATTCTTTATTTACCTGTTAATGTAGACCCAGTCAATCCATAGTATATTGCCTTTTGGGGAAAGAAAAAATTTTTAAATTTCTTTATTGGGGAACTAATGTTTTACATTCGACAGTAAATACAATAGTTTGTACATGCATAATATTTCTCAGTTTTCCATATAACAATACAACCCTCACTAGATCCTCTGTCATCCTTTTTGGAATTGTATTCTCTGGGGAAAGAAAATTTAAACCATGCTACCAGTCTCTTATTTTCAAATTTTGTTATACTCAGTGTTTGTTACATTAATCCAATCAGTGTTTGTTACATTAATCCAATGTTTTTGACTTACTGGTATGCTTTAGGCATTAATAAATATCATTACAGTATCATGTGTACATTAATATTAAATACTTATATAATGTAATATATTTTCCATGCTATTTTAGTAGTATGAGAAAAGGTTTAAATAGGTGATTTACTATGACCAAGTTTTCTCACTTCATATGAAATTTTATGGCAGTCAAATTTTCTCAGCAGTTTCTTCCTCTAAATAGATATGGTTTTTCTGAAATATGAGCCTTATCAAAAATTTCACTTTTTCATATTTTTATAAGATTATAAGATAATAGGGGTATAGTTCTATACCGCTCCCACAACCAAAGTTCTGCCCACCCCCAACACAATTATAACCACCATAGTTCTCCCAAGGTATTAGATATGGAATGACTATGTATAGTTCATCTGTTTTAATTCTCTATATTCCACATATGAGTTAAATTATCTAGTTTCTGACCTTCACTTCTTTACTTACTTTACTAAGCATAATCACCTTCAATTCGATCCACTTTGTCCCAAAGGACAATATAGTCTTTTTAAGTTGCTGACTAATACTCCATTGAGTATGTTCCATTACTTCATTTTTTTGTTTGTTTTTATGGCTTAAAGGAGTGATTTTTGTTCCATTGTTAAAGAGTTCTTTTCCCCTTACTCTATCAAAGTAATCCTCACATTTTTAAAAAAATATTTATTTTATTTATTTATTCCCTTTTGTTGCCCTTGTTGTTTTATTGTTGTAGTTATTATTGTTGTTGGATAGGACAGAGAGAAATGGAGAGAGGAGGGGAAGACAGAGAGGAGGAGAGAAAGATAGACACCTGCAGACCTGCTTCACTGCCTGTCAAGTGACTCCCCTGCAGGTAGGGAGCCGGGGTTTGAACCGGGATCCTTATGCCAGTCCTTGTGCTTTGCGCCACCTGCGCTTAACCCGCTGCGCTACAGCCCGACTCCCAATTCTCACATTTTTTAAAAAAAGTTATTTTAAGCATTTAATCAGGAAAATAAAAGGTCATGTGCCAGTCAAGTATATGAGCCGCTTGGGCAAAGATGAATGACCTCATGAAGAAGGAAATGGCCATTTTTATTCACTTCTATGGCCCTGCCCCCATTTCCTCTCTAAGTCACACCTACACCTATTACAAGTTCCAGGTGTTCTTTCCTTTTCCTCTTTCCTCTCAGATAAGGAAATCAGGGCCTGACTTCCTCAGGTGTTCTCCAAATTCATTTCCCTTTCAATGATGAGGCAAAAATAAAGGTTTCTGCCCACCAAAGTTCAGGTTTCCAGTGTAACTGGGATTCAGGACTCCTTGGTTACATTCCTCTAACATTTCCCCCTCTGGGAGTATGGACAAGAATTACTTTGGGCGTGCAGAAGGAAGGCGTTCTGGCTTCTGTAATTGCTTCTCGCTGGACATGGGCATTGGTGAGCTGATCCATATCTCTAGTCTGAATTTATCTTTCCACAGTAGGGTACTTGGAAAGGTGAGGTTCTGGGATGCTGGTGAGGTCATTAGCCCAGAGAAGCTAGGATGGGATCATAGTAGCATCTAAAACTTTGTGGCTGAAGGATAGTAATATATAAAGCAGGATAAAATATTTAATAAGCAGGACCAAAAAGTAGGATTAGAGCCAATGAGTGTAAGGACCTTAGAGTGGAAAGAAGTTAGGACATCTATTTTAGGTTATTTTCCTAGGGACCCAGGACTTTAGTAATGTTTGCTTCAGCTTAATAACTAACATGGAAATGAACTAGAAATGTTATCTGGGAGGATGATGTCAGGGTGGAGAATAGAACCTGAGAGATAAAAAAATATACATGTACATATATATAAATTTACTGTACAGAATCAATTATCTATACAGCCATTTATCTCATGTATATCAATATTTAGTTTGTATAATCACCAGATCCTTGTTAGTCCAAGTTCACAGTCCATGGACATAGCTAGGGACTTTGTAGGTTATATACCTTGCAGGATCAGTCTTCCTCAAGTGGTAGAGTAGGATGGCATAGCCTGCCTTCAAAGAGTTGGGCAGTTCTAACCAGTGTTAGTTTGTAGTAATGCTAAAGTCCTGGAGAAACTCACAAAAGGGGTAATGAGGACATTTCCAATGGCAATGATCAATGATGACCAAGTTGTATCTATCTATAGTATCATGGGGGATCTAAGGATTCCCTGAGTAGAATCCTAGGTGATGCGGTGGCCTAGCATTGGCCAAAATGGCCATCATTAAGTGAGTCAGTCTCTTGCCTATATCCTGTTTTTGCAGTCCACTCTTCACCCGATAAGCTTAAATTTTCTCCCAGTTGTGAAAGCCTTAAAGGTCATTGGATATATCCAAGTTGCTATTAGATTTATGAAGTCTGATATGCAGGTGGATCCAGGTTATTGTCTGGGGAGATAATGTCATGGCTGGAAAAGGAACAGAAAGCTGGATCAGGGAAGAGAGTAGCTCCCTAATATGGGAAAGGTAAATAAATATTGTTAACTCTAAACCCCATCAATTTGATTTGGTCTGGGGCCCATATTCAGCTTAGAAGCCTATGTGACCTCTGCATCCATGTAGATCTGAGCTCACATTCTGTGATCATGAATAGGAACATTCCAAGCCTCCCCAATATCGACCCATCTATCTCCAGTGTATCATAGAGTATGTTGTCCATCCTCCCTTTGGGGGATGGAACATTCTCTACCGTTGTTGATCCAAGTTGAGGGCAAGGTCCTATGGGGGGTCCACCAAGGGGTCTATTTTGTTGTTCCTGATAGAGATGACCGGTAACAATGGAGAGAGGGATTTTTTTGAGGTCTAGGCCCATCATGTCTGTTTGGGAATCTCAGGACTCCCCGAATAGGGCCCCATCTGATGGGGTGGCCTGATAGTGACTAAAGAGTCCTCATTAAAGTATGCCAGTCTCTTGCCCTTATTCAGCTTTTGCAGTCCTTGCTTTGATATGGTTAGCTTTGAAGTAAGTGAGAGAACTGTATTAGGAAGTAGATGAGGAGGGTATCTAAGTCTAATTAGATACTATTTCATTAGGAACTTTATACTGTCCCACTGCAGACTATTGTATACTTTTGCTTTCAGGTATACATTTTGCCCTAGTTTATGGATATGTGTGAACATATGCTCTATCTCATGGGACCTGGTCTATATCTAAGTTTTGGGACTTTGTTAGGAAATGAACCTCCTGGAATGGAATTAGAGAATACTATGAGAGGAAAGGTCTCAACAGAGTAATGAGGCTGAAGGGTTGACATTCCATGCCTTACATCTCTGGACACAGTCTGAAGTGAAGCACGCTGAGGTGGTACTCGTTGAGTTGATTAGATTGGGATCAGCAGATGTTATATCATTTCGTATGAAATGAGAGAAACATGCAGAAAAATTGAGCCCCACCCCAGAAGTTCCAGGACTGGGGGAAATATCCGCTCTGTAGAGGAAGTGGGAGGTTCCTGCTGTCTTAGGGTTAAGAAGACAATAGATAGTTATTTCCATAATCACATTATTTGGTAATTGGGTTAACTTTGAAAAATTCCTTTTTTAGGGGAGTCGGGCGGTAGTGCAGCGGGTTAAGTGCACGTGGTGCAAAGTGCAAGGACCGTTGTAAGGATCCTGGTTCAAGTCCTCAGCTCCCCACCTGCACTACCAGTGAAGCAGTGAAGCAGGTCTGCAGGTGTCTTTCTCTCCTCCTCTCTGTCTTCCCCTCCTTTCTCCATTTCTCTCTGTCCTATCCAACGAAGAAGACGGACAACAATAATAACTACAACAATTAAAAACAATAAGAGCAACAAAAAGGGAATAAATAAATAAATATTATTAAATAAAATAAAAACTCCTTTGTTAGGATTTGCTATATCATACACAATGTCACCATAATTTATGTCCTTTTACATTATTTGTATATAGCTGTGCCACCAGTTGCTTCTGTTCTCCCTAGTCTAGGCTTTTAAGAGAGTCAATATATCAAAGACTCAGCCTATGTATTAAAATGACTCAGTCTATGCTTTAAAAAGTTTGAGAAATACAATTAACTTTCCCCCTCTCATATTAATTAAATAGTGATTTATATGACTGCAAACTAATATGAGTGTACATAAACACCATTCCTACCACCAAAAGACTGTGTCCCATCCCACCCTCCCACCCCCACACCACTGCTGCCCCAGGAAGCGGAATGTCCACCCTAACCCTCACCACAGGGTTTTTACTTTGGTGCCCTACTCTAGATTTAGTCAAATCCTGCTCTAGTTTCCCTTTCTGTTCTTCTTTCTCAACTTCTGTTGATGAGTGGGATCATCCCATACTCATCTTTATCTTTCTGACTTAGCTCACTTAACATAATTCCTTCTAGCTCCATCCAAGATGGGCCAGAGAAGGTGGGTTCATTGTTCTTAATAGCTGCACAGTATTCCATTGTGTATATATATACCACAGCTTCCAGCTGCATATCAGATTTCAGGCTCAGGGAAAAAAAAAACTAGTATAGCCACAGGCTCTTTGGAATATAACTAAAATATGTCTACTAGTTATCTACAAAATGGAGGAACCTCCCCCCCCCCCCAACTCTTCATCTGCACTATTCCAACCTTTAGGTCCATGATTGATCAACAATTTGTTCAGCTTTGTATGTTAACTCTTTTTTCAGCCACCAGGTTCCAGATGCTAGCAAGATGTCGACCAGACTTCCTGGACAGACAACCCCACCAATGTGTCCTGGAGCTCTGCTTCTCCAGAGCCCCACCCTACTAGGGAAAGAAAGAGACAGGTTGGGAGTATGGATCGACCTGTCAATGCCCATGTTCAGCGGGGAAGCAATTACAGAAGCCAGACCTTCCACCTTCTGCATCCCACAATGACCTTGGGTCCATACTCAGAGGGTTTAAGAATAGGAAAGCTATCAGGGGAGGGGATGGGATACAGAGATCTGGTGATGGGAATTGTGTGGAGTTATACCCCTCTTATCCTATGGTTTTGTCAATCTTTCCATTTTAAAAATTTTTTAAAATTATTTTTTATATTTATTTATTTATTCCTTTTTGTTGTCCTTGTTTTTTTGTTGTAGTTATTGTTGTTATTGATGTCGTTGTTGTTGGATAGGACAGAGAGAAATGGAGAGAGGAGGGGAAGACAGAGAGGAGGAGAGAAAGACAGACACCTGCAGACCTGCTTCACCGCTTGTGAAGCGACTCCCCTGCAGGTGGGGAGCCGGGGGCTTGACCCAGGATCCTTAACCCGCCCTTGCGCTTCACGCCACCTGTGCTTAACCCACTGTGCCACCGCCTGACTCCCCAATGTTTCCTTTTTATAAGTAATAAAAAAATGTATGAAGTCTGGCACTAAGTATCAATTTTAAATATATTTTATTTGTTGAAAAGAAATGTGTTGTTTTTATAATTCTACCACACAGAATTTTATGTTTATCCTTATTTTTGCCAATAAAGAGAAATTTTAAAAAGAGAAGAAAAAAGTAAAAAGGAGAAAAATATGAAAAAACATTTCAACAACTATTTTAATTATCATTTAGACCACTTTCTCACTAAAAGAGTAAAGAATGTGCATGGTGATGAAATAATCATTGTTACTTCCTTCTCTGTGTTCCCAAAGATTATCTGTACTATTCATTCTGAATTTGTGTACATTTTACAAAATTGTTTGTATACATACCAGTTTCTCTTAGGAGAAGACTGGGTCCCCAAATAGATCATTTTAATCCCTTTTCAAAAGTACTTCCTGTGTATTCAGTATGTTGAAAGGATGAATAACTCTACACGTTGATGAATATAAATATAGCATGGTAGCTTAAAAAGAACATGTGATTATGACCCACTGTAAAAATACATTTTCCATTAGGATTGAAAACAATAATATTTATCTCTCAATCTATTCTATCATATCTGAAACAAGTGATGTAAATCAGTAATTGGAGCTGGGGAGATAGCATAATTATTAAGCAACAAACTTTTTTTATTTTATAAAATAAAAATATCAACAAAACCATAGGATAAGAAGGCTACAATTCCACACAATTCTCACCACCAGAGTTCTGTATCCTATCCCCTCCATTGGAAGATTCTCTGTTCTTTATCCCTCTAGGAGCATGGACACCCACCGGGTCATCATGGGGTGCAGAAGCTGAAGGTCTGGCTTCTATAATTGCTTCTCCACTGGACACAGGCATTGGGAGGTTGATCCATACTCCCAGCCTGTTTCCATCTTTCCTTAGTGTGGCAGGAGTATGGAGAGGTGGGGTCCCAGGACTCACTGATAGAGATTGTCTGCCCAGGGAAGTCAGGTTGGCATCCTGATAGCATCTTCAACTTGGTGGCTGAAAAAGCATTAAAATGTAAAGCAGAACAATTTTTTTTAATAATCAGGAACCTAAAGGCAAGAATATAGCAGATGAGATTTGGGGTCTCCATTTTGGAAAAAGTTAGTAGGTCTGTTTAATATATCCCAAGCAACAAACTTTTCTGACTAATTCTTGGAAGTTCCGGGTTGAACCCCTGGCACCACCATGAGGCAGAGCTAAACAGAACTCAGTTATTGCTCTCTCCACATTAAAATAAATAAATATTTAAAAAAATCAATATTAGTCCTTATTCTATGTGCTATCTTAGTGGAGTGTTTGGAGTTTTATGAGACTCCTGCCACTACTTGTTCTTTCAATACCCAAACTTAACTTTCAGATTGAAGTAGTGATTGATTTTAGTTGATAATTTTCAAGGTATTTGAAAATGGTGCTTGCATGTACACTTCTGTTTTGATAAAATCAGAGTGTACGTTTCAGATTAATTATTTCTACTTGCATAATCAGAATTAGGTTAAATGTCAGCATCTTAGCAGCTTACTAATAGGCTAACATCCCAGAAAATAACACCATGCTGAGATCAAGCTTATATAATCTTACATTCAAAGAAAAAAGTGCATATTACCAGCCAAGAAACAATGAAAATCAAAAAAATTCCCAAGAAATTAAGTGTATTATGAACATATTTTGTATTCTATTCAAGGCTTGACTGAAGCTACTTATTTTACCATGAAAAAATGGGCTTGAACATAATTCTAAAACACTATCAAATTTCTAACTACTAGATTTCAGATTTTTCTACCAATACTTTTTCTGGTCCTCCACTACTTTCACCTTTTTCTTACTCCAAATCATCAAAATTAAGAATATAGAAGGGCTACCTCTTATAGATAACATTATGACATTAACAAATGTTAAATGCAACAGATACAGATGTTGAATACTGTTTTACTTTTATTTTCTAGAACAACCAGGTCAATTCTTATTGGGTCTCAGAAAATTAATGGTTATTTTTATTATGAGTATTATTACTTGGAATAAATCTTTCTGAACAAGTCAGAAAGTTTTTGCTTGTTTTCTGTTTGCTCATTTTCTCTCTCCCCACAGAGGCCTATTTGGTTTTGGCTTATGGCAATACCAGGAATTGAACTTGGACCCTTTGAGTTTTGGCCATGAAATTCTGTTGCACAACTACTGTCATGCTTATTTTGTCCCACACCAGTTTTATAAGTAATATTTCTTATTAATGAGTCATTTTAATACCCTGATTTTATGTGACGTGCAAAGTATGTTTTGCTAGTCTGCCTCTTTCTTGGAATGAAAAGATACTCTCATGAAGTTAGGGCAAAAGAGCCAAACATGCACACTGGAGATTATTCTGACTTGCTAACGTGTGTGTGGTAACTTCATACCCTGGAGAAGAAATGTATGCCTACAATTTTAGAATGTGTTCAGATGTTTATAGCTTGCAGTATTTCATAATGCTTCCTAATTACAAAGCACCTTTCTTGATAGAGCTTATTTCATATGTTCTCATAGTTTCTTTGGTGTCAGTCCAAAGATATATCACTCTGTTTATGAGGTGAAGTGTGACACACAGCAAATCCCTGTAAAAGTCATTTGAGTTGAAGAAAGGAGATCAAAAACTAACAAAGCTGAGCAGATGTTGTGTGTGACCAAGGTTGTTACTATGAAGTGACCTGCAGGACTGAGAGAATGAATTATTTCATGGTGTATTGCACCCACGCAACAGATTCTGGGGAAGGAAACAGGGTGGGCTTGGGGTCCTGGCACAGGATGATGGAAAAGAACTTAAGTTGGGGTTGAGAATGCTTTACAGATACCTATCTTGGTGAGATGATAAATTTCACCCATGTGTTAACAAATGTACTGTAAACAGTTATTTCATCAATAAAATAAAAAAGAGAGTAATTGTTTTCTTATTATTCAAAATTCTAGAATCTGTGAGCATTGGGATCTGCTTCACTGTAGTAATGACTGTCTCAAAATATCCTTACTGCATATGAATTGATGCCTTTTTTTTCTCCCCTCCCCTACATCATAATGGCTCCAATTGGGTTAAAATATCCTCTGAATGTAAGTGCTAGTAATGACAACCTTTAGAAACAGTTGGAATCCCAGCAATGTGTGACTGAAGAAATGCAAACACAGTTTACTTCCTTGAGGTAAAATGAAATGGGAATTTGGTAAGCACTATTGCTCTAGTGCTCCATTTACAAATGACATCCTGTGGATTAACAAGTACATCTGAAATATTATTCCTCCCAGATGACAATAGGTCATCTAAAGAATTAATTATTCAGAATTAATTTCTTTCTGTGTTTGCTTTGTAGTAGATTTAGATGATAGAAAGAGAGAGTTGCTTGTGCAAGCTCTGGCAGATTCCAAGATATACAGTCCTAGAAGCATTTCAATTCTACATAAGGGTCTGAAAGATGGACTCCAATCAAGCAGACAAAGGACATGAATGAGCCACTACTTGTGGTTGCTGCGAGTGCAGTTAAGATGAATCAGCAGTGAATATGCACTGAAATGTGTTTTAGATCATTTTCCTTCTTGGTAATGCACCTTCTTGGTAAATAATTAAAAGTTAACTATGGGGGCCAGGTGGTGGTGCACCTGGTCAAGCACTCCCATTACAGTGTGCCAGGACTTGGGTTTAAGCCCCTGGGCCCCCTCTGCAGGGGTAAAGCTTCACGAGTGGTGAGGCAGGCCTGCAGGTGTGTCTCTCTCCCTTTCTAGCTCCCTCTCCCCTTTCAATTTTTCTGTGTATATATAAGAAAAAGTTAACCATGCTAAGACTCAGAAAAAAAAGGAACCAGTGACAACAGTGAATAAACAACTAGCATCAGGGCAAGTTGAGTGAGAATAATTTTTTAATTAATTTGCTTATTTAAAAAGAGACATTAACAAACCATAGGATGGGAGGGGTACATCTCCACACAATTCCCATCACCAGTTCTCTATATCCCATCCCCTTCCCTGATAGCTTTCCCATTCTCTACCCCTCTGGGAGTATGGACCCAAGGTCATTGTGGATTGCAGAAGGTGGAAGGTCTGGCTTCTGTAATAGCTTCCTCACTGAACTTGGGTGTTCACTGGTCGATCCATATTCCCAGTCTTCCCCTCTCTTTCCCTACTAGGGTGGGGCTCTGGGGAAATGGAGCTCCAGGACACATTGGTGGGGTTGTCTGTTCAGGAAAGTCTGGTCGGCATCATGCTGGCATCTGGAACCTGGTGGCTGAAAGGAGAGTTAACATACAAAGCCCAACAAAGGCTGGAATAGTGCAGATGAAGTGTTGGGGGGTTACTCACTGCAGACTATTGTGTACTTCTGCTTTCAGGTATATATTTTGCCCTAGTTTATGGGTACATGTGAACATATGCTCTATCTCAGGGGACCTGGTCTATATCTAGGTTTTGGGACTTTGTTAGGAAGTGAACCACCTGGAATGGAATTTGAGAATACCATGAAAGGAAAGGTCTTGTGAGAATATTTTTTAGACCTTTAAACTTTTGAGAATTGAAAACATTAAGTTGGAAAAATTTTGAGAAACCTGAAAATGGTAAAGTCCATAGAAATCAAAGTGGAAAAGGACCATCACTAGTGCTGTGTGAAACTGGAAAGAGGGGAGCTTTTGATCTTGGCAACACCCAAACACATGTCACTATGATTTTTGGTGGGTGGGGGACAGAGTAGCATTGTATCGGATAAAGCAAAGAGGAATAGAGTGTGTTTCTTAAACTCTTTAAAATTTTCAGCTTTGGGCACTTTTTGTAAGCCCCAGCATCATCCTCATGCCCATTCTGTGCAGCTCAAATTAAAGACTGGAATTACATGCACTTTTCCTGCCAAAGACTTGTCACTATTCTCTTCTCCACAGCTCTCAGTCTGAAGTCTGGCTGATAGGCTCACTTGGGCAATAGGAAAACATTCTTTTTAGAACAGACTGAAAGAGCCCTTCCTTTCAGTGTCTTACTGAGTTAGACTTCTCACTAGTGAAACAGAGTTTCTGAGGGACTGTGGTTAGCAGTCAATGGAACTGATGATATAAAATGGTTGTCTTCACTGGTGTGTCACAAGTTAGGGTTCAGATGCCCTTCATCTTCCACATCACAGTACTTTAGATGGAATTCTGTTCATTCTGGAATGAGGATGGTCTACAATATCCCTTTATTCTTTCCTCCCTTTTTTCCTTTCTCCCTTTCCTTGTTCCTTCCTCTACTTGTTCCTTCGTTTCTCTTTTGCTCTTACTTATTAATTTATCTATTTATTTATTTCAGATAGAGACAGAATTTGAGAGGGTAGGAGGAGGTAGAGAAGGAGAGAGATGCTTGCAGCACTGCTTAACCATTTACAAAGATTTCCCCTTTGCAGGTGGGGACCAGGGACTTCAATCTTCCTTTACACTGTAAAGTGTGTGCTCACCCAGGTGTGCCACAGCCCGACATTCTCTTTCCCTAGTCCATCGGAAATATAGCACCACATCCTCATCAGTCACAGATATGTCACCATAAAAAGAACTCACAATGTTAAGGCAATTAATGTTCAAATTTAGTGGACATAATACCTTCTATACAAGCTGAAAATCACATAGGTGGTCTGGTGCACCTGAGAAGTATACTCTGTCTTGCGCTTCCTCATGCCACTGTCTGTAGGGGAGCCCTTTCTATCTGCAACCATTCCTGGCCCAGGCAAACCTGGAGTTGTTTTGATAGCAGAGAAAGGACCTTAGGAGGTTATGGAGACATTTCTGCTCCACTGTGCCCATGGCAACTCCAAAGAATACATGCAATTTGGCTGGGGGGTGGGGTGGGAGGAATGAAAACATAAATTCTGAGGTTTAATTACTTGGACAAAATTGTTCATTTTTGAAATGCACCTGTCATTTTTTTTTTTTTCATGGGATCTAGACAGAAAACTTTGCAGGGATATTGGATTTCAACAGTAAGTTTCCAGTTAATAACAGGCAATTCTCTAGCTTTTTTTATAAAAAATATTTATTTATTTATACCCTTATGTTGCCCTTGTTGTTTTATTGTTGTAGTTGTTATTGAGGTCGTTGTTGGATAGGACAGAGAGAAATGGAGAGAGGAGGGGAAGACAGAGGGGGAGAGAAAGAGAGACACCTGCAGATCTGCTTCACCTCCTGTGAAGCGACTCCCCTGCAGGTGGGGAGCCAGGGTTCGAACCGGGATCCTTACTCCGGTCCTTGTGCTTTAACCCACTGAGCACTTAACCCACTGTGCTATCGCCTGACTCCCAATTCTCTAGCTTTTATAAAGTTGAATAAACAAACAAACAAAAAAACCCACATGTATTTTGGTTTCTAAGACTTTCCTAGAAAAATGCTTTTGCTCTGAGAAAAAAAAAAGCCCACAGAATTATATTACTACAAAACCTATAAGTCATTCATATTTGGTTTTACACAGGTTGGAATCCAAAGCCCACTTAAATTACTAAAATAATATGTAATTATGAAAATGTTCACAAAACAACGAAATACACAAAGTTGCTAAGGTACTGAAAACATAGGTTTTAATTTCTTTGTGGACATTTTATTTTAAGGAGAAATCTACTATTTTATCTTGATTAAAAAATACTCCATAATTTTGAGAGGTCTCTTTGTTTGTGTGACAGTTTCCTTGGCTGTGCAGAAGATTTTCAATTTGATATAGTCCCATTGGTTTGTTTCTGAATAAATTTGAAACAAAATCTAAATACTCCCATATTTGCAGGTTCCTAACCATATAGTTCAATTTTTTAAAATTAAGAGTGCATACTACCATAGTTTGCAAGTTCAATCCCTAGCATCATCATAAGCCAGAGTTGAGCAGTGCTCTAGTTTCTCTCTTTCTCTGTATCTCTCACACTGTAATAAATAAATAAAAGTATTTTTACAAAGTACATACTATCTTTGGGATCTAAAGTGGTTTAGCCAATAACCTTGCTGTTTACCATGATAATAAAATCATGGGAACCATGATTACTTAACTTAAATGTTTAACATAGCAGTCTATTTTTTATTAGTTTTGACTAATTGCACATTTTGTGACTTGGTATTATTTATATTAATAAATATACATTTTTTAGAATTTAATTAATTAATTTAAAAAAGGAGACATTAACAAAACCATAGGACAAGAGGGGTACAACTCTGCACAATTCCCACCACCAGATCTCCGTATCCCATTCCCTCCCCTGATAGCTTTCCTATTCTTTATCCCTCTGGAGTATGGACCCAAGGTCATTGTGGGATGAAGAAGGTGGGAGGTCTGGCTTCTGTAATTGCTTCCCCGCTGAACATGGGCGTTGACTGGTTGATCCATACTCCCAGTCTGCCTCTCTCTTTCCCTAGTAGGGTGGGTCTCTGGGATAGTGGAGCTCCAGGACACATTGGTGGAGTTGTCTGTTCAGGGAAGTCTGCTCGGCATCGTGCTGGCATCTGGAACCTGGTGGCTGAAAAGATTTAACATACAAAGCCAGACAAACTGTTGAACAATCATGGGCCTAATATTTTAAAGATTTTTTTTCCATTCCATCAATTTGTGCTTTGCATTTGAACTAGTTTGACACATTCCTGAACAAGTGAGGAGCCGGAGCCAATCATGCTATGTATTGTGTCAGAAATGGTACTTGGGCAACTTGCCTGGAAGGACTGTGCTCAGACTCTTGCATCCATAAACACTGGAATAGTAACAGTCACTCCTTCTTTTTATTTAGCAGACACTATAAAGATAAATAAGATAATTAAAGGAGCCTGAGCATATGGGAATAAATATATAAACCAGAGGGCAGCTCTCATTATAATGATGATGAACAATGGATATATTCAAAGCTGAATAATTAATATAGACTGGACAAGACCAGCATTTTTCTAGTGGTGCATGTATAGAGAGACACTTGGAAAGGGGGAAGATTCAGCAGGCAGTTGGGAAAGTCTGAGAGGCTGATCCTGCCACAGGCACTTGGGGTGTGGTACTTGCAACACTCAGTCTGAGAATTTCCCTGGGAGAGGATCATAGGTTTGAATCTTTCCCACCAGCCTGTGCTGAATAAATTTCCTTCATCTTAAAAAACAAGCATGTTCTCTCTTCCTTCTGCTGGAGTGAAGGCTAGACAGAGGTCTGGCAGGTTTGTGTGGGGAGTGGGGTAGGGTGAAGTGGGAGGGCGAGCAACTTTTCTGTTCTGATTCCAAAATATATCCATATATCTGAGGCTGAATATTGAAATAGAGCTCTCCTGCCCCACCTCCTACACGTGCAGTCTCTGAATTCTTTGCCAGTCAGATGTCAAATGAAAGACACCTAGGTCAGGTAGGAAACAGGGCTTTGTTAGCTGCAATTTCTCACATCTTGGTGAGAGGTCAGCCCCCCACCCCCAGCCCTTTGCACCATTTAATTGAAATAAAAATAAGCATGTAAGCATAGCATATTAGAGCTCCCGTTTCCTTTAAGTTCATAGCCACTTTCACAAGGGAGTCTTCCTTAAATGTCCCCTTCTTGATCAGGCTTTTCTCCTGTTGTTCTTTGGTAATACTTTTCTCAATACTTATCACTATGATATGATTTTTTTTTTCATTTACAGGTGAAATTATGCGAGCAGTATTGCCTGCTGAAATAAATTATAGGCCAAGGATATGTCTCACTGGGGAGGGCTCTTTCTTCGCATTGCATGCAGCCCTGGTTCAGACACTAGTGACACATGTATTTGCTGTGATACAAGGGAAAATCCTGTGCTGTGTCCTTTTTTTTTTTTTTATCTTTGTCTTTCTATTACAATAGAAAAAAACTGGCATGGAAAGGTAAAATCTTGCATGAGCAAGGTGCTACAAAAATATGTGAATATCGGGAGTCGGGCTGTAGCGCAGCGGGTTAATCGCAGGTGGCGCAAAGCACAAGGACCAGCATAAGGATCCCGGTTCGAACCCCAGCTCCCCACCTGCAGGGGAGTCGCTTCACAGGCGGTGAAGCAGGTCTGCAGGTGTCTATCTTTCTCTCCTCCTCTCTGTCTTCCCCTCCTCTCTCCATTTCTCTCTGTCCTATCCAACAACGACAACAACAATAATAACTACAACAATAAAACAAGGGCAACAAAAGGGAATAAATAAATAAAATAAATATAAAAAACACACAAAAATATGTGACTATCAAGAGACAAAGAGAGGAAAAAGGGAACCTGGATGAAAAGGATCAAAAAGACTCAGCAATGGTGTTTATTTTTATTAGGCCTGTCACATTTAGCCTGCAGGTGTCTATCAATGGGTGAATAAACTTAAAACATGAAATAAGATTATAGCATAAGCAGTCCAATTTGAATTTCAGATAAACATTTTAAAAAATTTAAATAGGCTGCTATCGAAAAATCGGTTGTAACCAGGTCTCTTATTTATTTTTAAAATTTTATTAGTGATTTAATACTTATTTACAAAATTACATGTCAACAGAGGTAAAATTCCATGCCACTCCCACTGCCAGAGTTCTGAATCCCTAATCTTCCCACCACAGTTCTCCTAAAGTGGCACATATGGGCCAGCCATGATCTCTACAACTATCTGTCTACATATGTACATGATTGTCCCCTTTTTCTTCCAGGTCCAGTCCACTCTTTCCCTCCAAGCCACTCATGACACCGTTACTACATCCAAGTGTCCCTCTCCTTTCCTCCTCTCTCTGCCGGTGCTAATGGAGCTAGAGTCCAGAGCCCTCTTATCCTCTTCCTCCTATCACTTCCACTGGGAGTATGGATCAAGGTTGGTTTTAGGGTTGCAGAAGGTAGGAGGTCTGGCTTCTGTAATTGCTTCTCCGCTGAACATGGGTGTTGGCAGGTTGATCCATAACCCCAGCCTATTTCTATCTTTCCGTAGTGGGGTAGGGCTTTTGGGAGGCAAGGTTCCTGGACACGGTGGTGAGGTCATCTGCTCAGAGAAATCAAGATGGAATCATGGCAGCATTTACAGCTTGGTGCCTGGAAGGTGGCAGGACATAAAGTGAGTCAAAATGGTTAATGAACAGGAACCAAAGAGTAGGAACAGAGTAGATGAGATTAGGGATGTCTAGGGTGGAAGAAATTCAGGAAATCCATTTTAGGTATGTTTCTAGGGAACCAGAACTATAGTAGTTTTGCTTGAGTTTGATAGCTAGCATGAAACTGGATAGAAATATTGTCTGAGAAAATGGTGTCAGAGTAGAGAAAAGGGGTAGAAAATTGGATTAGGGCAGTGAGTAGCTCCCATTCTTGAAAAAATCCTGTGGATAAAATTAACTATTTACCTCCATGCACAAGATCCAGGGCATATGTATATTTAGCACTAGAGCCTGTGTAACCTATAAGACCCTATTGGTTTGAGCTTGTAACTCATGGTCGCAGCTGGAACATTGTAGGCTGCACTTGTTTCAGGACAAGTTTTCCTCAAGTGTCAGGGCAGGATACCCCAACCTCCCTTTGAAAACTGGGGCAGTCCCTATCATTGCTGCTTTATGGTGAGGGCATGGTCCTGGGGACAGCCCACAAGAGGGCTTATGATGACGTTCCTGATGGAAGTGACCAGTGGCGGTGCAGAGAGGGGTCCATTAGAAGTCTAGGCCCCTACCTATGGAAGATGGGTCCTGAAACTGGGGCAGCTTGGAACGTTCCTACTCATGACCACAGAATGTGAAGTTCAGATCTACAGGGATGCAGAGGTCACATAGACTCTTAAGCTGAATATGGGCCCCAGATCAAATCAAATCAATGAGGTTTACAGTCAACAATATTTATACACCTTTCCCATATTTGGGAGCTACTCTCTTCCCTGATCCAGTTTTCTGGTCCTTTTTCAAGCCATGAAATCATCTCCCCAGACAATAACTTGGATATACCTGCATATCAAATGTTAGGCTCAGGAAAAAAAACAGTTTAGTCATGAGCTCTTTGGAATATAACTAAAATATGCCCACTAACAACCTACAAAACAGAGATGCCCCAACTCTTCATATGAACTATTCTAGTCTTTAGGTGCATCACAAGTGAACAATTTGTTTGGCTCTATATGCTAACTCTTTTTTTCAACCACCAGATTCCAGATATTACCATGATGCCAAGCAGACTTCCCTGGACAGATGACCCCACCAATGTGTCCTGGAGCCCTGCTTCCCCAGAACCCTGCCCCACTAAGGAAAGAGAGAGATAGGTTGGGAGTATGAATTAACCTGCCAATGCCCATGTTCAGCAGAGAAGCAATTACAGAAGTCAGACCTTCCGCCTTCTCTACCCCATAATGACCCTGGGTTCATACTCCCAGAGGGTTAAAGAATAGGAAAGCTATTAGGGAAGGGGATGGGATACAGAGTTCTGGTGGTGGGAATTGTACCCCTATTATCCTATGTTTTTTGTCAGTGTTTCCTTTTTATAAATAAAAATAAAAAAAGAAGTCTAGGCCCATCCTTTTTTGTGTAGGAATCTAAGGGCTCCCTGACTAGGGCCCCAGATGATGAGGTGTTGTGATATTGACCAAAACATTATTAAGTGAACCATTCTTTTTTTTTTCTTTTTAATTTAAGAAAGGAGACATTAACAAAACCATAGAATAAGAGGGGCACAATTCCACACAATTCCCATAACCCGATCTCCACATCCTACCCCCTCCCCTGATAGCCTTCCCATTCTCTATCTTTCTGGGAGTATGGATCCAGCGTCGTTGTGGGTTGCAGAGGGTGGAAGGTCTGGCTTCTGTAATTGCTTCCCTGCTGAACATGGGCATTGACTGGTCGATCCATACTCCCAGTCTGTAAGTGAACCATTCTGTTGCCCTTATCCAACTTTTGTAGTCCTCTCTTTATCTGATGACCTTAGTCTTCCTCCCAGTATTTTAAGCGTTGACTGTCATTTGTTGAACCCAACCAGAATTAGTTTTTTGGTATCTATCTTCTTTGGGCCTTTTTTGCTAGATCATTAAGCTAATTTGGTCTACGTCTAATAGATTAGAGAGTTTATGATGCCTTCTTTAGGCACTTCAACTAGGATTCCAGGTTTATTAGATCTAAGAATAATCATCATAGACTACTAAGTGCTATTACTTTGAATTGTATAGTTGCCCCTTGCTTATGGATACATGTACACCTGCATCCAATACCT
This sequence comes from Erinaceus europaeus, assembly GCF_950295315.1. Taxonomy (NCBI): domain Eukaryota; kingdom Metazoa; phylum Chordata; class Mammalia; order Eulipotyphla; family Erinaceidae; genus Erinaceus; species Erinaceus europaeus. The sequence goes on from NC_080170.1 coordinate 37,570,045, forward strand.
TATACCCTAGCCTATATATAGTATCTTTAATTTTGTTAAATGATATGCCATCTAACATGAATGTAGGAAGTTCCATGTGTGAGGAAGAATCTCACCAGGTTTGAAAAGTTGCAAGATTGACATCTCAAGCTTGGTATCTCTGGTTACAGTTCATGATAAGAATTCAGAAGCAAGGGGTTGGGTGGTAGCACAGCAGGTTAAGCCCACATGGCTTGAAGAACAAGGACCTGTGTAAGGATTTGGGTTTGAGCCTTGGCACCCCACCTGGATGGAGGTTGATTCACAGGTGGTAAAGCAGGTCTGCAGGTGTCTGTCTTTCTCTCCCTCTCTGTCTCCCCTTTTCTCTCAACTTCTCTCTGTCCTATCCAACAACAACAGCAATGACAAAAATAATAATGACAACAACAAGAGTAGTAACATGGGCAACAAAATGGGAGAAATGGACTCCAGGAGCAGTGTATTTACTAGTGCAGGCACAGAGCCCCAGTGATAACCCTGGAGGGGTAAAAAAGGTTATTGATAAAAATGTCACACTACAGTACTTCTATGAATATAGTTTCAGTCTTCTGGGTCCTTCTGTATGAGGCAACAAAAACTATATATACATCATTGAATTAACTACAAAAATGAAAGTAAACAAGTTCTAAGTTTTACAGTGTTGATTGAAATATAGCAGATGGACTTTACATAGCAGGTGATTGCATTGAAGGAATGCATTAAAAGTTATTGTATAGAAATTGAATGGAAACTAGCAAATAGTTTACAGCAAGTTTTGTTTGAACTCAGTACTCATTTTTCTGCATCATCACTGTAATTGTTTGACATAATTGCTTCTTGTAAAGTACCAAGCAGATCATTATGTTGTGTCTTTCTTATGCTCTCCATTTCTTTCATTAAATTCAACACTTAGTGAATGCTGATTGTATTCAAAACAGATGGTAAAAACTTGTGTAAATGTTATGAAAACATAGAAATATTTTAAAGTGAAAATGTGCACTTTTTTTTTCATAAAAATGAATTAGCTATACTCACAAGCATGTAGCACAAACTACATGACTGTAGAAACAACCAGAGTATGTATTAAGACATGTAATACAGGGAGTCGGGTGGTAGTGCAGTGGGTTAAGCGCACGTGGCACAAAAACTTGTGAAAGGATCCTGGTTCGAGCCCCCGGCTCCCCACCTGCTGGTGAGTCCCTTCACAGGTAGTGAAGCAGGTCTGCAGGTGTCTATCTTTCTCTCCCCTGCTCTGTCTTCCCCTCCTCTCTCCATTTCTGTCCTATCTAACAATGATGACATTATCAATAACAATAATAACTACAACAACAATAAAAAACACAAAGGCAACGAAAGGGAAAATAAATAAATAAGATTTAAAAAAAGACATGTAATATAGTAAAGATAATTTCCTCTAATATGCATGTAGCTTGGCCTTCACCCTCCAGGATCTACGTGGTGTGAACTATGCCATTCATTTGTGTGCTTTATTTAAAAATCTCATTCATGAAATCTATCCTAGTATAAATTAAGTTTAAATTACTACTGGTATATAATAAACAATCTTCATTTTGTTATTTTCTTTAAGAGAAGTGAGAGAGCTAAAGATTCCCTACCCCATTACAGTATTGAAAAAAAACAAACACTTTGTGAGCGGTTAAAGAAGAGCTATAAATTCTTGGCTGTTCTGTGCACAAAAGGTGAAATCTAATTTTCTCGTGCAGACTCTAGGGTGTCTTTAATTATTTCCTCTTTTTCTGTATGTGTTTTGTAAAAGCGTAGGCCAGATTGAAGGTTCCCCCACCCCCTTAATTGTTTTGTAGAACTTGGAAAAGGAAAGGGGTGGTGGCACATCTGGTAGTTTGTATCCCTGTTCCCCACCTACAGGGGGAAGCTTCAAAAGTGGTGAAGATGACTGACTAAAGAGGTTATGGGATATATATATATAGTCAATGAAACATTTCTCTGCAATCAATAAAGACAATATTGTACCCTTTGGGACAAAATGGATGATCTGGAGGTGATTACGCTTAGCAATATAAGAGATGAAACAGACAAACTTCCAAATGGCTTTGCTTATATGTGGAATCTAGAGAAATGATACATATAAGAATACAAAAAAAAAAAAAAAGCTTTTTGGTGGTGAGTGTGGTGGTGAATTATCCCCTGTAATCAACCCTACAATCTAATAACCCACTGTAATGGGTTATTAAAAAAAAAAGTGCTGGGTCTGGGCGATAGCACAGTGGGTTAAGTGCATATGGCACGAAACACATGGACTGGAGTAAGGGCCCTGGTTTGATCCCCCAGCTTCCCACCTGCAGTGAAGCAGGTCTGCAGGTGTGTATCTTTCTCTCTCTCTTGATTTCTCTCTGTCCTATCCAATAACAACAACAGCAATGACAACAATAACAATAATAACAAGAGCAACAACAGGGGCCACAAAATGGGAAAAAAATGGCCTCCAGGAGCAGTGGATTTGTAGTGCAGGCACTGAACCCAAGAGATAACCCTGGAGGCAAAAAAGAAAAAAAAAAAAGGTGAAGGAGTGCTGCAGGTGTCTCTCTGTTTCTTTCCTCTCTCTTTTCACCTCCTCTTTTAAATACTCCCACTCCTCCCATTCCTAAATAAAAATAAAATAAGGGAACTGGGTGGTGGCAAACCCAGTTGAGTATATATGTTACAGCATGCAAGGACCTGAGTTCAAACCCGAACCCCCCCCCATCTGCATGGGGAAAGTTTCTTGAGTGGTGAAGCCATAATGCAGCTGTCTCTCTCACTCTCTTATATTTTATTTTCTTAATTAATTAATTAATTATGCCGCCAGGGTTATCCCTGGGCTCGGCGCTGGCATTACGAATCTGCTACTCCTGGCAACCTTCCCCCCCCCCCCCCATTTTATTGGGTAGGACAGAGAGAGAAATTGAGAGGAAATGGGAAGCCACTGCTCTTTAAGAGCTCAAACTGGGATCCTTGAGCGGGTCCTTGCACTTCCTAGTCTGTGCAGTAATCCTGGTATGCCGCCTCTGGGCCTCTCTCTCCCTCTCTCTCTCCCTCTCTCTCTCCCCTTCTCTCTCTATTTCTCTCTGTCTCTATCAAATAAGTAAATGAAACACTTAAAAATAAATAAATAAATAAATAAAATAATATATATGCTTTAAAAAAGAAAGTCTTTAGAACTTGGTGAAAAAAATCCCTGATCAGACTTTGGTCTACAAAGCCACAGTTTATCTCAAACCAAGGCACTCACTCTATAGCTTGTATGTTTAACAAGATGCAGAGACATTCTCAGGGTAATGGTTTGATAGAGGTTGAGAATGGGCAATTGAGGCATTTTATATTTACAGTGGAGTAAATTAAAGTAACAAGGTTGGTTTAAATGTCTTTGAGACTGTGAGGGCCCCCACAAGAGGGTTCCCACATGATGGATTCCTCCACTTATCTGTATGTAATCTCGGGAGATGGAAGTGGAGTAAGATTCTAGAATGATATTCAATTCTTCCTGTAGAGGGAGGATGCTGAGATGACTATGTAGATATATTTCCCTACCTTGTGTATATTTTTCTGTTCTTCATAACACTTTAACTTTTCCTTTTTTACCTGATGCAGTGTTCTGAGGGCCAGGCAGGCAAGCACTGGTGGCAGAATCAGGGATGATTCCCTAAGTAAGACTGCAATTATAGATTTAAACAGAAATTGTAAACAGAAATTATACATTTATGTCAGCATTCTTCTAAAGGTGTGATGGGTTCACGCATGCCTTCACCTCACCTGGCCTGCTTGTGAATGGTGGGAAATGTGGCACTAGTTAATGTTCAAGATAGCTCTCTACTCAAAAGTAGAAAAGTTTGGATACAATTCAACAGCTAAAGGAATTACAGTGGAATAGTGGCCAAGGGTAAAGGAATGAACAAAAGGGTTATGCAGTAAGGGAAATCAAATGCCATGTCAATGTTTTGTGACAGGCTCAGAAAGGGAGATGATATTATCTTTTACTCAAAGGAAAGAGCTTCTCTTTGTCTCTAGCTTCCAGAAGGTGATTTGCAGACCCACTGCATTTCTCAAGTGATAGAAGTGTCTTTGATGTTGATTGTGGGCCCTGGACCATGTGAATATTAATAAGGTGACTCATAATGTGGTCTCTGTTCCCAGACCTATGGGAAATGGGGGCTAGGCTCAAGGGCAACCCATAGGCAGTCAATGAAGCCATGCTCATGTACAACCTATGAGCCTGAAAGCTTGGGTGAGCTTCTCCAGTTGACAATTATCTATATATCGTGTCACACTCCTCTGCATTCAGGGAGAATGATACATACATCCCGAGGACAGCAGAAACTTTACCACCTGTATCTCTTCCCTCAGCTGATTTCAACATCTTCTTTTGTATTATATACCATGATCATGTGTACAACAGCTCTCAGTTGACTCCTCATGAATTATCAATACCAACAATGATTTTGGGAACTCTTGCTCCCTGACCTTATAATTGGTATTAGAAGTTTTGGGCACTCTTGATAGTCTAAAGGTCTGTCTCCTCAATCTCACTTTTTTTTGTTGTTGTTGCTGATTTTGGAAATGATAGATACATTTAAAACATAGAAGTTGAATCTCAGGAAATACTCTGTATATACTTCATTTAAAATTATTGAGAGAAGTTTGAGCCACATTAAAAATGAATTTCATAGATGACACAAAAATAAGTCCACCCAGGTATTTATTTATTTTAAAAGCCAAAGAATGTCCCTGCTATGCCGCCTAGCTGGACAATGGCTTCATGCCTCTATTTAAAGGAATTTGTTTGACTTCAGTGACTCTTTGTGACATGGTCCTCACTTCTACCTGCAGAGGTTTGACACCTTAGCTCAGCTGGCCTCATTCAGTTCCCCAAAACTTTCTTGCTTTCTCAAAATACAGGCCATGCATTTTCCTCTATCTGCAGTGCTTGTCTGTCCTACCTTCAACTGACTTGATAATGTGTATCAATCTAACTTAGTTTATTCTTATTCTTCAAATTGATCCTTTTCCTAATTGCCACAGAATGTTCTTTTTTTTAAAAAAAATATTTATAAAATGGAAATATTGACAACACCATAGGAGAAGAGGGGCACTACTCCACACAATTCTCACCACCAGAATTCCATATCCAGTCCTCTCCCATGATAGCTTTACTATTCTTTATCCCACTGGGAATATGGATCCAGGGCCATTATGGGGCACAGAATGTGGGAGATATGGCCTCTGTAATTGCTTCCCCATTGAACGTGGGCATTGACAGGTTGATCCTTATTCCCAGCCTGTCTCTCTCTTTCCCTGGTGGGATAGGGAACCGGGGAGGTGGGACTTCAGGACACAGAATATTCTTACACAAGTGGAAGACTGTGCTTCTTGTTTACAAACGGAGAAGTTGTGAAACATTTTGCTTGTTTTTCTGAGTTGACTGCCAGCTTTGTTAACAGTAGCATTACCTGTCTCCTCATTTAACTGAGCACTTCCTAAGATCCAGGAACTATGGGTTATAGTTATAGTTCTTCTCTGCTCCTCCATCAGCATGGGTTAGATATGATTGTGGCCCCTGTTTTAAAGAAAAGGAGCACTAGACATGAATTCACATAGAAAGTGCTACTACACAGTAAGTGGAGGAAGCCAGGATCTGAATCTGAATTTTCATTCTTGGCTCTCCATTTTGAAATGACCACATTGTAGTAGATGTTCAGTTTTACTTGCTGGATAAACAAAAAGAAAGATCAATAAAGTAAGTGGTTATGTCTTGTGATTTCTGTCACTTCCAATGATTTACTGAGTATTGTATTTTATATTTTATTATCAAGAAGATATCACAGAATCTTACTGAGTTGTAGAGATGTTATTGGAGGAAATAGTTTATTCTCTCTGTCAGAGACACATGAGAGTGAAACAGATATAATTACAGTTTTGAAGCAAAATTACTCAATATCAGTAGTCTTACATACTTCAACAGAAAATTCCTTTTTGGTTAACAGAAATTGAAGTAGCCATATTTGTTTCTAGTTTCAATTTATATAGAAGTTTTGACTGAGCTGGTCTGAAATGAAACAAGAGGAAAAATTTAATGATAGTTAGAAATGTGTTGCCAAATGAAAATGCCAAGAAAAATCCACCTGGAGAAATTTCATAGGGTTTCTGAGGACACAGAAAGGGTTTCTGCCTTTGCCTCTTTGTTCTTTTTGAGATAATTGATATATTGTCATTGGGTATGGTTGTAATCAAAATATAGGTGTTTCTCTTTTTCTTCACAACTCTAAGATCGTGGGAGGATCTTTATTTTCTCACCTCATCCCCTTTACCTGACTGTATTACCCAGTGATGATGAATAATAAACACTAAAACATACAAAAAAAACACCCCAGCAATAACTACAACAAAACAAGCAATCCCCTTTGAATTTCTGAATAGTCAAACATATCCCTCAGACTTGTTATATGTATAAGTCAGCTGTACATCTTAGACTTAAAAGTAAAACAAAAAGAATCACGGAGAATGCTCACTTCTATTATGTAAACAGTCAGCTTACATTGGAAAAAAAATGACATCTTCTTTTGTGGTTGATACCAGATTCCACATTGAAGAGCTTCTGATTTAAAAACCAAATCAGTACTTGGGAAATGAGTTAAATGTGTAGGGAATGGCACTTTCATGCACAAAGCCCTGGTTTCATCCCCAATATTACATCTTTCACTCTCTCAATCTTTGTGGAAAAAAAAGTGGGCCATATTTTTGCAATAATTTAATTTTTGAAGTCACAGTTGGCTTCAAAGTCTTCACAAACTCTTTTTTCTTAAGACCCATAGTTCTAACATTGTTACTGGTAAGACCTTTTGCACGTTTGTACATATTTCTTTTTTTTTTAAATTTAAGGAAGGATTAACTAACAAAACCATAGGGTAGGAGGGGTACAACCCCACACAATTCCCACCACCCAATCTCCATATCCCACCCCCTCCCCTGATAGCTTTCCCATTCTCTATCCCTCTGGGAGCATGGACCCAGGGTCATTGTGGGTTGCAGCAGATAGAAGGTCTGGCTCTGTAATTGCTTCCCCACTGAACATGGGCGTTGACTGGTCGATCCATACTCCCAGTCTGCCTCTCTCTTTCCCTAGTAGGGTGTGTCTCTGGGGAAGCTGAGCTCCAGGACACATTGGTGGGGTCTTCAATCCAGGGAAGCCTGGCCAGCATCCTGATGGCATCTGGAACCTGGTGACTGAAAAGAGAGTTAACATACGAAGCCAAACAAATTGTTGAGCAATCATGGACTCAAAACTTGGAATAGTGGAGAGGAAGTGTTAGGGAGGTACTCACTGCAAACTCTAGTTTACTTCTCCTTTCAGGTATATATTTTGCAGTAGTTTATGGATACGTGTGAACGAACATATGCTCTCTCTCACAGAAACTGGTGTATATCTAGGTTATGGGACTTTGTTAGAAAGTGAACCACCTGAGATGAAATTAGAGTATACTATGAAAGGAAAGGTTACACCCGAGTAATGAAGCTGAAGGGTTGTCATTCCACACGTGAAGTCTCTGGACACAGTCTGAAGTGAAGCATGTTGAGGTGACAATCGTTGCGTTGGTTAGGTTGTGATCGGCGGATGCAATATTATTTGATATGGATTGGGAGAGGCATACGGGAAAGTGGGCCCTATCCAAGGGTTCCAGGACTGGGGGAAGTAGGGGCTCTATAGTGGAGATGTGAGGTTCCTGCTGTCTTAGGGTTCAAAAAGACAATCGATAGTTAATGTTATCATCACATTATTTGGTAATTGGGTTAACTTTGAAAAGTCCTTTTGTTAGGGTTTGCTGTACAGTACCCAGTATCTTGTATATAGCTGTGCTATTGGATGCTTCTGATCTACTTGATCTAGGCTTTTGAGAGAATCCGCCTATCAAATACACAGCCTATATATTAAAAAGATTCAGTTTGTGTTTTGAAAAACTTTGAGACATACAATTGATTTTCCCCCTCTCATATTAATTAACTAGTGATTTATATGTCTACGTTTTGCTAGGAGTGTACATAAACACCATTCCCACCACCCAAAGACTGTGACCCATCCCTCCCACCCACTCCCACCCCCCACATATTTCTTATGTCTTACACAGAATCATACAGTTTCCAGAACCCGAAATAGATTTAATCATGTAGTAGGGCATTCTTACTCTTTTTTGCTTTGTGAAATGCTATTTACCATTATCCCAATCATAGAAATAGATTTAGAGCAATCAAGTCAACCAATATTTCCTTCCTTGTTCTCCAGTAACTGAGAAGACAGGGGTTGGTAGCTGGAGGGACACAAAGCCTTTCTTATCCTGATGCTCATTGTGAGTTATTCAAGAGTGTGCTCCTCACCTCTGGGTGGAGTTCACCTCTGGGTGGAGTTCATGCCATATGTTCCTTCAGCATGGAGTTCCTTCTGCCATATGTTCCTTAGCACAGTCAAAGCCAAGCCTTTCCCGCTATGATACAAGTTCTCAAGATCTTCTCGCACAGTCATCACCGCCCAGCTATCATCCACATTGGTCTCCAGCTCCCACTGATTCTGTGCTCGGAGAAACTAAGATGGAACTTTCGGAAAGCAAACTGGCGTCTGTTCAGTGATCTTACCAACAAATCTATTCCTGCAATTCCAATTAACTCTATCCCCTCTGAAGATTCCTACAGGCGCTTCTGCCAAGCCATCTTCAAAGCAGCTTCCCAAGCCATTCCTCGTGGGAGATGTGCTAACTATATGCCTTGTCTTGATGCTGAATGCGAGCAACTACTAAAGCAGTATGATGAGTCGGGCGACCCAGATGTGGCTGACCATCTCATTGCCTCCCTGGATGCAGCACGCCAAGCCCGCTGGCAACAACTCATGGAAAGTCTGAACTTCACCCACTCAAGTAGGAAGGCCTGGAAGCTTCTTCACAGACTGGGTGCCGGTAGCCAACCCCCTCCTGTCTCCCATCCTCCCGTATCTCCAAACTCAGTGGCCAGTCACCTAACTCAAGTTGGACGTGCTAAGATCGACCCAGTCTGGAAAAGAGAAATTTCCCATGAGTGGTCATCCCACTTCCGGTTATCTTGTCCATCTCCAAAACTCTCTCCCTTTACACTGTCTGAACTGGAAGACGCTTTGAAGAGGGTTAAACCGGGAACAGCTGCTGGCTATGATAACATCACCCCAGAACTCATTCTTAACCTGGGTCCCACGGCAAAGAAGTGGCTCGCTTCATTCCTATCCCACATCTTGGAATCTGAGTCTATGCCCAAAGTTTGGTGTCGTGCGAAGATTATAGCAGTTTTGAAACCAAAGAAAGACCCAACACTGGCCGCCAGCTATAGACCAATTTCTCTCCTCTCCGTGTGTTACAAACTCCTTGAGAGGCTGCTTCTGTCACGTATTTCTTCTCTTACAGAGAAATTCCTATCACCTGCCCAAGCTGGTTTCCGCCCAGGAAGATCTACCTGAGAACAAGCCCTGGCCCTCTCAACTTACATTGAAAATGGATTCCAGAAGAATTTAAAGATGGGTGCTGTCTTTGTTGATCTCACAGCAGCCTATGACACGGTCTGGCACCGTGGTCTCCTAGTCAAGATCTCAAGATGCCTGCCTTCATGGGTGGCCAACACTATATCATTTCTTCTCCAAAACAGAAGATTCCGGGTGCATCTGGGTGACAAGTCTAGCAGATGGAGACTTGTCTCAAGTGGCCTCCCCCAGGGCTCTGTTCTGGCTCCTACGCTATTTAATATTTACATCAATGACCTCCCAGAAACTTCTTCAAGGGAGTTCATCTACGCCGATGACATCTGCTGTGCAACTCAGGCATCAAAGTTCGACATCCTCGAGGAAACACGAAAGACATGTCTCTGATATCTGATTACTGTAAAAAGTGGCGACTAATCCCTAGCACTGCAAAAACGGTATCATCTGTTTTCCATCTACACCATGCCTCGGCCTCGCGTGAGCTTAATGTGCAGCTTGGCGATACGAGAATCCAGCATGAAGCCCAGCCAGTCTATCTTGGCGTTACTCTCGATTGCACCCTGTCATTTCACAAACATCTCATAAAAACTGCAGCAAAAGTGGGAGCGAGGAATAACATCATTGCAAGACTGGCCAGCTCCTCATGGGGTGCGAGCGCTTCCACGCTACGATCATCATCTCTGGCATTATGCTATTCCACTGCAGAATACTGTGCCCCAGTCTGGTTCCGTAGCCCCCATGTCCACTTGGTCGATTCCAAATTATATTCCTCCATGAGGATAATTTCTGGAACCATCCATTCCACCCCGGTTCCATGGCTGCCAGTTCTTAGCAACATCGCCCTGCCAGATATTCGTCGGGATGCGGCATAATCTAAGTTCATTTCCCACGTCTACGCTAGACCAGCCCTGCCAATATACGCGGATATCTTCGCCCACCCTGTCCAATGCTTGACGTCTCGTCACCCAATCTGGTCCCCTATGCCTACACTGAACTTTTCTGTTCCAGTCTCTTGGAAACAGAGTTGGCAGTCAGCTGAGGTAAAGAACAAACACCTCATCACAGACCCCTGCAAGCATCAACCCGACTTTGACCTAGCCCTTCTTCCGTAGCCAGTCAACAGCATCAGGTTGAGCCTGATGTAAAGTTTCGAGACCTCCTTTGAATCTGGAGAGGTGGCAGTCGTTGACTATGTGGCTCATAGTCTGTCTGTAGCCGCAGGGGCAGTTCGGGTCATCTCTGGCTCCCCAGCGATGGAACATAGCGGTGCACCGGCCATGGCCTGTTTGATAGCGATTGAGGAGGGCCCAATCATAATGTGCTAGGTCAAAGCTGGGTTGACGCTTGCAGGGGTCTGTGATGAGGTGTTTGTTCTTTACCTCAGCTGACTGCCAACTCTGTTTCCAAGAGACTGGAACAGAAAAGTTCAGTGTAGGCGTAAGGGACCAGATTGGGTGACGAGATGTCAAGCATTGGACAGGGTGGGCGAAGATATCCGCATATATTGGTAGGTCTGGTCGAGCGTAGACGTGGGAAATGAACTTAGATTATGCCGCATCCCGACGAATATCTGGCAGGGCGATGTTGCTAAGAACTGGCAGCCATGGAACTGGGGTGGAACGGATGGTTCCAGAAATTATCCTCATGGAGGAATATAATTTGGAATCGACCAAATAACATCAGTTACTACAACAATAAAACAACAGGGTCAACAAAGGGAATAAATATTTTTTAAAAAGGTGTATAGACTGAAGACCCCACCAATGTGTCCTGGAACTCCGCTTCCCCAGAGACCCACCCTACTAGGGAAAGAGAGAGGCAGACTGGGAGTATGGACCGACCAGTCAACGCCCATGTTCAGCGGGGAAGCAATTACAGAAGCCAGACCTTCTACCTTCTGTAACCCTCAATGACCCTGGGTCCATGCTCCCAGAGGGATAGAGAATGGGAAAGCTATCAGAGGAGGGGGTGGGATATAGAGATTGGGTGGTAGGAATTGTGTGGAATTGTACCCCTCCTACCCTATGGTTTTGTTAATCCTTTCTTAAATAAAAAATAAAAAAAAAATTTAAAAAAAAGGTACAAGGACCCAGGTTTGAACACCTGGTTGCTACCTGCAGGGGGAAAGCTTTATGAGTGGTGAAGTAATGCTGCAGGTGTCTCTTTCTCCACTACCCCCTTCCCTCTTGATTTCTAGCTGTCTTTATCCAATAAATAAATAAATAAATAAAGAGAATTAAAAAAAAGAAAAGCTTATGACCTTCCTCCTTTTCCTCTATCTTCCTTCCTTCCTTCCTTTCTTTGTTTCCTTCTCTCTTTCCTTTGTGTTCTTTGGGGTATTCTTTTGGAAATTTTCAAGTTTAGCCTCGATTCTTGATTTCAAGTGACACCATTCTTAACTCCTGGTACAGCATCTTGGTACTTAGGGTTTCTTGAAAAACTAGTCCCACGGCAAAATAATTCACTTGGGTAGTATGCTGCTTTGCAGTGTACTGAACTCAGGTTTGAACCTGGCCTCCACCTCATTGAAGGGGCTTTGGTGCTATGGTTTCTTTTACTTTTTTCTGCCTCTATCTCTATAATAAATAAATAAATAAACTAGTTGCATAATTCCTTGTTTTCTTCTCTTTTACCAACAAGTTCTATTCATCTTGTTTAAACCTGAACATTCTACGAAAAGTAAAAATTGCATAGGAAAATGTGGAAACTATTCAAGAAAACAGCCTTGTGAAACTCTATTAAATTATGCCTGTGAACATCCATGAGAAGCTCAATTGTTGGTTCCATAGTAAACTTTATCTTAGGGTAGATTATACAAATCTTGTGGGTGGTCCTTGAACAACACATCCTCTTTTGCTACTCAATTTTATACACCCAAGAAGGCTTGTAATAACCTCAAGTTTTCCTTGTGATCTCTTCATCAAATAAACATTTATATGGCATATACTATTGCAAGCTCTATGACAAACACTGAAGACTCAGCAATGTACAGATTATGATTTAAGATGTAATAAATTTATTGAGTTTAGTATGCTGCTACCTTAGATAATATAAAGAGCTAATAAACAATTTCATGGTGACAATCACTATTCTAATTATAATATATAACACAGAAAGAATATGAAGTAGGTCATTCCTGTAATTACCATCATTTTACAGATGAGGAGACTGAGATACAAAGATATTAAGTTAATTCTCATTGGATGTAGACCTCACTCACTTAGCTAATGGAGAAGTATCCTCTCACCTCAAGATCCTTAATTTTAAGTTTTAAAAAATTAATTAATTAATAAATCAATTAATTAATTCATTCCCTTTTGTTGTCCTTGTTTTTTATTGTTGTGGTTATTATTGTTGTTGATGTCATCATTGTTGGATAGGACAGAGAGAAATGGAGAGAGGAGGGGAAGACAGAGAGGGGGATAGAAAGATAAACACCTGCAGACCTGCTTCACCACTTGTGATGTGACTCCCCAGCAGGTGGGGAGCTGGGTGCTGGAACCGGGATCCTTAAGCTGGTCCTTGCACTTTGCACCATATGCGCTTAACCCACTGTGCTACCACCTGACTCCCAATTTAACTGCAGTTTTAAAGCCCCTCCCATTTAAATAAAATAACATTCATGGCTGGCAGAAATTTTATGTAAGTAGCCCTCTTTTATGGGGATGTTTGTCATCAGGACAGTCCATTCTCTGGTCCCAAAAGTTCATGTGTATCCCACATGTTAAATACATTTATCACCATCTCAACATCCTAAAGTTTCCACTGGTTACAACATCAGCTAAAGTCTAAAATCTCATTTAAAGTTCTTCTGTCCCCAAATCCCTAACATCATCATTTAAATAAAATCCGACTGAGACTCTGAAATATGCTCCACCCTAGAGAAAAAATTCTCTCAATCTCTGGATGGTAAAGCTAGAAAATAAACTGTCTGCTTCTAAAAATACAATGTTGAAGCATGCATGAGGGAAAACAAACAAACACAAAATTTGAAGATAAATAAAATATATCTCTAGGCTAGATTAAAGCCTTGGGCTACTCATTTATAGATCTCCATTGGAGCAAGATAGCCAAGTTCTTCCAGGCAGAAAATTTACATTTGATCATGTTGGGGGAAGCCATTTTGCTATAACGAGTCTGACTGAGAGACTTTTGAGGCAAAATAAACAAAAAGAATGTATTAATACTAAAGAAACAAACATCCCATCCAAATTAAAAAGGAAAGGTTTTATTGGGCTATTGGAAAATCCATAATATATTTATGCGTAGAAAAATATATCATGATTTTTCCAACAACCCAATATATTTTGGGTTGTAGTAAGAAAGGAGTTTTACAAGTTGAAGATTTTTTTCAACAACTGTCAATAGGCTAGAAGGAGAGCAACAATAGAAATAGAAGCAGTAAGAGAATGTTTTTGTTATTCAACTGTATGTTTTTCTCACTTCCATGCTTAACAGTCCTTGAACCTTCAGCAAAAGTCTGCTATACCTAAAAACCTTATGAGATGTTTTGTCATATGATGGAGAATGGTCAGGATCAATGATTTCAGTGGAATGTGGAGAATGCAATGTTTAGAAGACAGGATGGCTAGCAAAGAACTGATTTCCTAAAATGTTCAGTCCAGAGGTATGAGATGAATATCAAAAGTGCATATCTACCCTCATGTGCTCTAGGATCCTTGGCAATTAAATTTTTTTATTATCTTTATTTATTGGATAGAGACAGTCAGAAATAGAGAAAGCTAGGGAGATAGAGAGGGAGAGAGAGAGAGAAAGGGAGAGAGAGAGAGGGACCTACAGACCTGCTTCACTGCTTGTGAAGCTTTCCCCCTGCAGGTGGGGACTGGGGGCTCGAACCTGGGTCCTTGAGCACTGTTACATGTGCGCTCAACCAGGTGCACCACCACCCAGCCTCTGGATCCTTGGCAATTTAGTAGTAATTTCTGAAATTTTATTAGTTACATGAGACAGGACTTACGTTATTTTATTTAAATATCTTGTGAAGAAAACACTCTAAACAACATATATCTGCATTCTCTTTTTTTCTCTAGTGAACTTTTTTCATATCAGTTAAAAAGAAATGGCCAGGTGGTGGTGTACCTGGTTGAGCATATATACTACGATGCTCAAGGACCCAAGTTTGAGACCCTGGTCCCCACCTGAAGGGAGAAATCTTCATGAGTGAAGCGGTGTTGCAGGTGTCTCTCTATCACCTCTTCCCTCTTGAGTTCTGGCTGTCTCTATTCAATAAATAAATACGGATTGTAAAAAGGAATTAATGTTCTTACAGAAAGATTGCAACGGGAAAGCAAAGATTAATGTCAACATTTGATATTAAAATAGGATTTTACAGAGTCATAAAAGTCAAGCTTATTTTTGGAGACGGAAAAAAATCCCCAAATTCCTTTAATTCATCTTTAATGTTATCATAGGCCAGGTCTTAGTCTTTTCCCTTAGTGCTGAAAATGTAGTCATATGCCAAATTATTGGTTAGCTATATGTCTGGAGTCCATGTGGAAGAGAATGTATCTTCAATGATGGATCAGAGATATCATGAGATGATATCCTCCTCCTCCACCATATGGCATAGGAAGAACTCCTCTGCAGAAGAATTCATATGTTTATTACTATCAGAAATAGTCTTCTGGGCCCAAATGAGTCATCACCAAGTAGGTCTCAGGAGTTTCTGCAATGTCTGTGAAAGAGGACACAGGGTAGGATCTAAGGGAGTGGATACCATGGGATCTTGAAAGAGTTTAGAGAGGCCAGATCATTGGTTGCCAAGTTTTTGCTATTATTATGGTACCACATTGGTAACTTGTAATATTAAGTATGTTCTACTTTTAAATTGCATTGAAGCTTTCCTCTAAGAAGGTAGGCTTGCAGATATTATTTTACATTCTCTTCCCTTTCCTGCTGAGGAAAAAGAAATGATTCACTTTCCTTGTGACCTTATTTTTAAAATCCCTAATCAAGATCTATGGTTGAAAAAATTTAGAAGTGATATCTGCTATTCAGTTTTAAGCCCCTGCCAACCCTTTTAACCTCTGGGGAAAAAAATCAGTCCCTTGCTTCTTTGTAGAGAAGCCCTAAACCTAGACATCACATAAGCGCACCATGAATAGCACCATGGGAATTGCACAGAACAGTGCTGGGTGCCTCTCTTGGCTTTCTTTCTCTTTTTAAAATAAAAAATGAAAGAATTATGACTGTGGAGACGAACTTGAACTCATTATCTGGTTCTACATTAAAACAAACAAACAAAAAACTAAAAATGCTTTTTTAGATGGCTTTGCTTGAGGAAGAAGAGTCATTGGCACCAGAACTTGGGTCAAGGCACAGAAAAGTTGAGTGGTTAAATAGGAAACATTAGTGAGAGCTAGGTGAAAACTAAACAGTAGCTGGAATTTATATACAGATGAGACTATATACAGAACTAATAGATGAATCTGAGCTCAAATGATTAGGGATGTTAATATTATTATGAAGCTCTAAGTTCAATGTCATTCTTTATTATGGTGTGTATAGAGCTGATATTAAGCCCCAGCACTCAGCAAGCCAGTATAGAAAAACCTTTCGGAAAAATTAAATTATGTTAAAATTTTATTTCTTTACCATTTTAATATCCATGGTTTCCTAAACACAATGAAAAACATCATTAAATTATTTTAACAATTTCCAAAAGTCCTGGGGAGTAATTTCACTTATTTTGGTCTCTGGAATATGACTTCGAGTTTGCAAACAAAGTCATAAATTTTGAAAGCCAAAAGCTACAAAACTCCCAATGGTACTACTCTGTATGTAAATTGAGGCATCAAGTGTTAATAAATAGAGATATTAAGTGGGAATTGTCACATTCCATTGCACACTTCAATATGCAAAAAAGTTCATGTACCATTTCAGCTAAAATTCCCAGACATGAAGACTTCCTAATTTCATGAGATAGACTGAACAGAGCATGAATTTTTTTTTTTTTTGGTAAAAACAATCCTAATTCTGGAAGATAAAACACTCTTAATAACAAAGAAGTGCCTATCTAAGGCTTACAAACATTACAGGACTTATTTGCATACCATTTATAAATCTATTCATCCATTTATAGAAGCCATGCACATTCATTCTTATTTTTACTGCATATTTTCAGATACATGTTTATTGTATGTAAACTCTTTTTTGAATTTTGCTCTGAGAGTGGTCTTTTGCTGGGTTTATCAAAATATATTATTTTAAACCATAGAAAGAAGATGACATATAAGAAACAAAGAAACCACGCATCTTTCTGTAAGGAGCTGTAACATATATGTGTAGCATATGTAATGTTATATTGCTTTAATGACTTCTATTCTGGAAAATATATCAAGTACACACTGTGATAGAACGATCTCCTCATAGACCTGTCACCAAATTTCAGTCATGAATCATTCGTAATCTTTTATCTTTACTACCATACACATGATTTTTCTCTTCACTAGATTATTTTGAAGTAAATTACAGGTATCATATCATTTTATCAATAACTATCTCAAACCATGCCTTTTTACAGTATTAAGACTATATAATATACTTAAACAATTTGAAGAGCTTTTCTAGGGATAATGATCCCCTTTAAGCAAAATAAGTGGCTATTGTCTAACATTAAATTTAACATAATAAAGATTCAGTGGGTCCATTTTGGAGAGTAGAAAAATAATAGGTTTTAAAACATCTTGCTTGTTCCGTAGATAACTTGTCTGCTTTGTCATATATACAACTTGGGCTTTATTCAGTTCGTGTTGTACTGAAGGAATCATTCCTTCCTCTCTCTGTCTCTCTCTTTGTAATTAAAAACAAACTAACAAAAAACAAAAACAGTGAAATTCCAGTGATGGAAAAAGAAAAGAAAAAGAACTTGTTTAAGGTCACCAAACTAGTAATTGATGGAGCCAGGGTTAAAACTGGGTCGTAAGATCAATTTGGAGCAGTGAAGCCCCAGTGATGGAAAAAAAAAGAAGAGAAAAGAAAAGAAAAGAAAAGAAAAAAAACATGTTTAAGGTCACCAAACTAGTAATTTATGGGGCTGGGGTTAAGAACTGGATCTCAAGATCAGTAACTCTTTTTTCTTTCCGGTAACATTGGTCTCCTAATTTTTCTTTTCTCTTCTTTTTCTTTTCTTTCTTTCTTTTTTAACTGGGAGATAGTGGTTTACAGTACAATAGTTGGCACATCAATACAATTTCTCATCTTACCGTCTGCAAAACACTCTCACCTCCAACCTATGTTCTTTTACTACAATCATGCACCAGGACCCCAAAACCTTCTACTGGTAACCCTCCCTCATCAGAGTCTTTTGTAGTACACCAAGTCTGGCCCAACATTTACAGGTGTGTTTCTTAAGAACCATTGTTTTAACTCTTTTCTGTAACACAAAAATCTGAGCAAAGTCTCACATGTAACTAAAATGCTTATCATATTTAATGGCTGGATGAAACATGACAGTGGGAACTGGGGACTTTGTGATTGAGTGCATGCATCAATAAGGTGTCTTTTAACACTGGAGAGAGAGAGAGAGAGAGAGAGAGAGAGAGAGAGAGAGAGAGCGAGAGCGCATTTCTTGTTAAGTGGTCTCATTCAGATAGTTTCCACAGGAGTAAACTATCGGATAATGACAGTGCTCACAGGTGATGTGGCAAACGTTCGTGAAAACTTGAAAAGGTCTTTCTTTTGAAATAAAAATTGTTTGTTTTTTTGTTTATTTGAATTTTACTAGCACTTTAAAGGCTTCTGACCTACTTCTGATTCTCCTTTAAATTGTCTTTGAAATTCTTGTCTTCCTTCACTTATGTTTGATACTTGAACCTGTGGAAGCTGGGAGCTGTTGGAAGTTTAGTCATCCTGGATATCACTATGCTAATATTAATGTCAAAGTAATTCTTTTTAAAAATACTTATTATTTTTATTTTATTTTATTGCCACTAGGGCTGTTGCTGTGACTCTATTACCCCTATGACGACTCTACCACTCCCAGTAGTCATTCCCCCGCCTCTTATTTTTATTATTTGATAGAACACAGAGAAATTGAAAGGGGTGGGGTGATAGAGATGGAAAGAGACACCAGTAGTATGACATTACTACTTTTGAAACTTCCAAAAGTGGGGACTTGGGGCTTGAACCCAGGGTTCATGTTCATGGTAACATGTGCTCAACAGGGTGTGCCACAGCCAGGACCCTGTCAGTGCAAATCTTAATGATGTTATGTTCTATCCAGCATTTCTTCTCTACCTTCATCTTACTCAATCAACTACAACTTGTTGCCACTACATCTGATATCATATCAGTAAACTTGTTATAATATAAATACTATATATGTGAGCAAACAAGGATACAAGACAGGGAGATGAGATTTGAGTCAGGCCTAAATGAATGAAGAAGCTATCCAGAGATATATATCAAGAGAAAAAGGCTGGGGTATGAATTGACCTGTCAAAGCCCATGTCTAGCAGAGAAGCAATTACAGAAGCCAGAACTCTTACCTTCTGCACCCCCAAAACAATTTTGATCCTACTCCACTATATGGATCCATTGAGGGGTGGGAGAGAAGTGATAGGAGGAAGAGGATAAGAAGGTTCTGTGGGACCCAGAGAGAGAAGGAAAAAAGGGTGGACATTTGGATGTAGTAATAGGATTATGAGTGACGTAGAGGGGAAGAAAGGACTGGACCTGGAAGAAAAAGGGGGCAATTACGTACAAATCTAGACAGCTAGTTGTAGAGATGGCAGTTAACCCATGCCTGCAACCTTAGGAGTACTGCTGTGGTTTGTAATAGAGGAATTGGGGATTCACAACTCTAGTGGTAAGAATGATATGTAGTTATAACCCTGTTGACATGTAATTTTGTAAATCAATATTAAATCACTAATAATAATAAAAAGAAGGACTTTTGAAACAGTAATGATACCAAGATCAAAGACATGGCTATAAAAGAGGAAACAAAGAGAAACAAGAATTAACCTGTTGTGTTTTGAGCACATATTTTATAGGAAAATTGTACAAAATAAGATGAATAGTTTATGGAAAATTCTGAATGTGAAATTTTGTTCTACAAAAAAGAAAAGGTCATTATGAAATGATATTAAGCAAAGACATATTATTATTTATTTTTCTCCATAGTATTATTATTTATTTCTTTTCTCCATAGTATTTATAAATGAAATAATCAAACTAAGTTTAAACTTTTCCAGTAAAATAATTTTCTCTTTTAAATGTGCCTGGGTATTGTCCTTCACATTTTCTTAATGTCTTGGTGAACTTTAATATTGCCACATAAAAGAAGAAAACAACAAAAGAGTGGAAGAGTGAAGACCATCAGTAAGAAGTGTTGAATGGCAAAATTGTATTTTTGTCTTCTTAGTGAGACAATGGCCTTAAAATGTTAGTGTTGCTGCAACATAAAAGTAATTTTCCAGCTTTCTAAGGCTTCCAACTGAGATTTCTGGAGCCAATGGTCTAATGGGAACAGAATGCTCTGTTTTGAGGCTCAGCTCCCTGGAAGGAAGCATGAAATGATGATGCAGGAAAGGAGTTGTTAGCTCAGTTTCTATGTTGCTTCATACTGTAGGAAGAAGACTCAAACTTGATCAGAATAGAAAAGGACGTTCTTGTAGAGAGACACCTAACTGAAAACATTCTGTTCTAAAATTTCCTTTATTTTCTATTATATTTACTTTTAATTTTTTTTTTTTTTTTTTGCCTCCAGAGTTATTTCTGGGACTCGGTGCCTACACTACGAATCCAATGCTCCTAGAGTCTATTTTTTCCCTTTTGTTGCCCTTGTTGTTATTATTATTGCTACTGTTGTTGTTGTTGGGTAGGACAGTGGTGGTGCAGAGAGGGATACATTAGAGCTCTGGGCCCATCATATCTGTGTGGGAATCTGATTCCCTAACTAGGGCCACAGATGATGGGGTGGTCTGGTATTGACCAAAGTGGCCATCATTAAGTGAGCCAGTCTCATGCTCTTATCCAGATTTTGTAGTCCTTTCTTTATCTGACAAGCTTAGACTTTCTCCCAGATGTTGATGTGTTGAGTGTCATTTGCTGTATTCAAACCTGTATTAGGTTTATGGGGTCTGCCTTCTTTGGGTCTTTCTACCAGGTTGTCAAGTTTATTAGGTCTAAGTCTAATCTGTTAGAGAATTTATGATGCCTTCTTTAGGCCCTTCTACTAGGATCCCAGGCTTATTAGGTCTAAGTATAGTCATGGAGGGATATTAAACAACTTTAATTTGAGTTATATAATTGTCCCTTGCTTATGGATACATATACACTTGTACCTAGGCCCTAGCCTATATCTAGTATCTGTAACTTTGTTAGATAAGTGGAACTAGGTAGTGCCATGTGTTAGGAAAGATTTCACCATTTTAGATGAGTTGGGAGGTTGTCATCTCAGGCTTGGTGTCACTGGTGACTATCTACAGTAACAAGTCAATAACTGGTAGTGTTGATTTAGTTGATGTCAACAGAGGCTGTATGACAGTAAGGAACCAGAGAGAAAAAACACAAAAATAATGAGTATAGTCCTAAAGGTTCCAGGACTAGGAGAAAATAATGGTGAAATGAAACAAAAAAAATAAATAAAATTTAAATAAGTAAATAAATGTAGGGAACTGGGTGGGGTGCACCTGGTTAAATGCATATATCACCAAGCTCAAAGACTCAGTTCTAGCCCCTCATTCCCCACCTGCAGAGGGTTTGCTTCCCAAGCGGTGAAGCACATTTGCAGGTGTCTATCTTTCTCCTTCTATCTCTCCAGTGCTCTCAATTTCTATTAAAATTAAATCAAATAAACATAAAAAAACAAAAATCAGAAGTTACTATTTAAAAATAGATTATCAAGGTAATCATATGACCATATTAATTTCTAGTGAAAGCACTGATTGAGAATGTCTATGCAAACACTACTGTCTAATGCAACTGTTAAGATTAACTGTCTGAAATTTTAGGTAGTACAAAAACAAATAAAAGTCATTACCTAATATTTATACTAAGAAAGATTTTATTATGATGTATCTGCTAACACTTTGGACATTTAATATTTTAGGACATATAAAATCATTGCTATTTACAAATAATTAAATTCTTTACAATATTAAACCAACAGTTATATACATATACATATATACATATATATGTATGCAGTGAACTATTGAGAATGTCTCCCAGTCCTGTTTAATTTCATTTCAGCCTATATAAAATTATTTAACTGCTATTTAAAGTATATTTTAAAAAATAAAGTTATGTGTTACACTAAAGGGAAAAAAGAATAACTTCCTTTAAAAGTAAAAGATCCAAGTCCCTGCTTTGGCTCTATGAGAAGTTTTTGTAATGTTCTGCTGAGTTCCTTTAAATCATACTGATATATGATTCAAAGAGGCATGGTTACTACAGGATGAAGTTAATTCATTTCAGTGTAGACTAGCTTCTGATTGTCTCTGGAATTTGCTCTGTATCCAAAGATGGTATAAAATAGATTCATTCTCTCACAACAGAAGGATAAGAGTTACTGCTCTTGGCCTATCTCTGTCTGTTGCAGTTAACAAATGTGTTGGCCTTTTAAAGTGATGACTAAAAGCACATCAGCTGAAAGCTGGGAATGAGTTTACCACAAAATATTTAAATAGGGTTTCACTAGAAGCCAAAGATATCCAGAGAAAAGTAAACTCTCATATTTCTTATTTATCTCTTTGCAACTTCTCTCTCACTTCTACTTGCTCTTGAAAAGAATCAGAGATGAGGTAGACAGCCTTACACATTATACTTAAAAAGGCTTGGAGAGAAAAAGGAGGAACGGAATGTGGGTGGGTTTATTTAATTATGTGAATAAATACTAAATAACTTGCATGCCTTCTTACTGAGCAATGCTGATCAAAGTTCACGAGGAACTCACCTTTGCTGAAATGTGGCCTGTGCTTTGGAACATTCAATTACCTTCTCATGCTTCAGCAGCAAACCCAACAATCTCAGTGAGGTTTACTATATGGTAAGAGGGCTTGTTCAGAGTAAGACAGATCTGGGGTTGAACGCTGGCTTTCCAATTCAGTAAACAAGTAGCATGGAGTCCTTTTCTACCTCTCCAGTTTGAAAAATAATAATATTAATCACTCCATGAGCTTTAGGGAAGGAAGAGTAAACCAGTACCACACAGAGAAGGGCTATTTCTATTACGTGACCAGTAACACTGGCCTTACTCATACAAAGAGCTTTCTCTGGTATGGACAGTTATTGTAGACTGTTAAATATTACTGGAAGCAAAACTTTTTTGTTTGTTTGTTTGTTTGTTTGTTTCCAGGGTTATCAACTGGGGATCGGTGCCAGCATTACCAATCCGTTGCTCCTGGAGGCCATTTTTTTTTCCCCATTATAGGACAGAACAGACAGAAATTGAGAGAGGAGCGGAACATAGACACCTGCAGACTGCTTCACCTCTTGAAATGTGACACGCCCCCTACCCCCAGGCTGCATGTGGGGAGCCGGGTCTAGAACAGGGATCATTGCGCTGGTCTGGGTCCTCGTGCAGTTCCTTGCGCTTGTACTATGTGCGCTTAACCCGGTGCACTACAGCCTGCCCCCCCAGGAAGCCAAACTTTATAAATACCATTTATTTCTTCTATGCTAGGTGGATGGAGAATAAAACTGGAACGTCTTATCCTTACCTAATTGAATTCATCCTGTTTTAACCAAACCCACATTCTAGAACTTACACACCCACTTATATATGCCCTCTATTTAATTTCTTCCTCTGAATGTTCCTTTTCTGAAGGCGTTACTATACACATTTTTTTAGGTTTCCCTGAAAAATGCCTATTTTCTCTTTAGTTATGTATTACTTTAGGGACTGGTTATAATAAGGCTGTATTTTTCCACGCCTGATAAAAATTCACTTGAAGAGTAACTGTATGTGAATTGCACAGATTTAACCCTCAAGTTAATGTTCTTTCTCCCACTATCACTCCTTTCCTCACATTTATCCTTCCACATTCCTTACTTTGATTAAAGATATGACCAAACCTAGATTTTCATATTAGACCTCCTGCAGGTATTTATTTTTTTTAATTATAGAATTACATGTCGACAGGGGTTTGAATCCACACCATTCCCACCACCAGAGTTCTGAATCTTCACTATGTGAGCAAAGATTATCATGTAGTGATACAGGGAGTTTATGGGAAATCTGTGGAGAAGGAGTATTGATCAAAAGTGGCATAATGGTGAAGAGTTGCAGCTAGAAAGGGTGAAATGAAACCATGTGATGATGGCATTACCGGAAACAATTTTCGATATTTGGATTTTTTGATGTGTACTTTTAGGGTTGCTGACAGGGAAGTACCATGATAATGCTTTTCTATATTCAGTGCATTCATTCAACAAATATATATTAAGCACCCAGGATAGTATGCTAAAAGCACACAAGAGCAAAAGAGAATGTTATGAAGGTAGAATTCTCATGGGTCTGTCTCAGCAGACAATAAAACAATGCTATCAAGTAACAGGTGATTCCCAAAGTGCTGTAGGATTGAACTCAGGACCTCATGGTTGAGAATCCAATGCTTTATCCACTGCATCATTTCCCAGGCCACCTAAATTTCTTTTTTATGTAACTTTTCAAAGCACCTGAGTCCTCTTTGGAATATGAGGTATGCTTAAAATTATCCTCTGTTCTGCCCATAATTTATCAGTGAGTTGATATTATGGGAGATATTCAATAAACATTTGTATGACTGCTCTGTGAGGCAGAAAATATATTCAAATATCATATGAAACCCCACTGGAAGGAGCCAAAAAACCTCTGTTTGGTTTTAGATAAAATAAATTGTCTTTTAGTTTACACAGTCCTATGAACATCTAAAATAAAACAAGAGGCATCACATGGCTACTTTAAATAGTGTTGGCCTGTTCTTTTGATATATTTGCTTAGCACTATTCCAAGAACGTATCATGGTCCAAGATTTCAGTTTGAGATTGTGTTCATTGGCATGGCAGACCATAAAAACTATCATCTAGGAGCAATATTTAGAAATTATATTTGGAAGTTCCAGCCTATATGCTTATATCTATCCTGATGTTACCACATACTTATAAAATACTAATGTAAACTTTTAATTTAAAAAGAAGCTTTTCTACAGATGTAAGATTTGGAAGCTTCAAAAACCTTATGCATGTCATAAGCATCAACCTATACTTATGAAATAGTTAAAAAAAATGTACCCTATACTTTATAAGTGCAAGAAAGGGTACTTGAAATCTAACAGAGTTTGATATACTCTATAATACATGATGTCTCTAGATAAAGCAATTCTAAGAAAAAAAAAACAATTCTAAGAACTACAGCATGTCTTATGTTATCATAACCATTTGTTCTGTTACTTGTATTTGGAGTTACATTTGATTTAATTTTGTTTAATGTATCAGTCTGACCCCACTTGCAAGTGAGAGTTTGGATATGGGTAGGTTATATTTACAATAGGCTTGGTTCTTGAAAGTAATGAATAAACCTTAATAATATTGTGTTTGGGTAACACTTAATCTTCAAAGGACTAGACAAATGGGGACGTTAATCCCTCAATTAGTCTTCAGTTAAAACTGGAAACTCCCATTTTATAGGAGATCAAAGTGAGTCAAAGAGACTTAGCTTCCTAATTTTGTGTAAATTTTGTCACTTTCCAAAAAAAAACACTAAGATGAAGTTGGAAGAAAGGAGAGTTTAAAGTGCAAATTGATTCATGACTCCTGAAGATAGAGTGATTTATTATTAATTACTTTCCTCTTATCCTTGTGTATACATCAAAGAATCACCCTCGCACTAAAATCCAAAGAATGTTTATATTAGATTTGTACTTATAAGTAAGTTTCGTACACCAAATTTGGAGATTTTATTATATATTTATAGCACATTCCTTTTATCCTAAAATTTTCTAATAGTATATCATAAATAGTGAACTTAGACAGAAATAACATACGCTAAAACCAAATTCTGTACAGGAAACCACCTAATTTTGTGCCTGAGAGCTTCAGTATGACCTTTAGTTCAGGATTTTCAATTTATACATCTGTTTCTATGTAATCTGGCAATACACATACCTAGAAATTTTATGGAGTGCTCAGAAATTTTAGCTAATATTGTGATTTAGCATCACCAAACTCCATTTTAGAGAAAACAATCTAAAATTTGCAGTGCATAAATACCTACATTGTAATATTAAATAATATAAAATATGACAATACAGTATTAAATTGAACACCTGTATATTATACACAATAAACTTCAATCCTGAATAATTGGGTCTATTTTAAAAAATTTCAACTCTTCTGCCCTGATGACTAAGCACCTGCCTCAGATCAACCTAAATTAATATTGAGAATAGAATTATTCCAGCAGGTCCCTGACATTCTTTATATTAAATCTCTCTGGCTAATGCTGTGATACCTTCCTGCTGTGGTATAGCTTCAGTTACTAGTCTAGTAAATTTATTCTAGTCATTTTTTTTGTTGTTGTTGCTGACTAATTGTTCATTTGTAACATTTAAAAGTCATTTTCAGCAATGGGAAATTGTCTCGTAAGTGGGAGTGTATGCTTGACAATCCTCAAAGTTGTTGGAAAGGAAGAAAACCCAGAGCATTGAAGACAAGTATGCAGTAGGAATCAAAGGGTAAATATCAACATCTTCTCATTTTCATCATAATTTAGCCTGGAACCAGTCTTTGTTGCACCTAGAGGATAACTCAGCTGCTTAACTATAACTTTTGCAAATGATTCCATAAGAATTTTGACCACACAAAATTTATCAAAATTTGTAAAAATGGATTAAATGAAGAAATAGAACCAGTCTCTTTTTTTCTTTATCCTTTAAGGGAGATAAATTGAATTGCACCTTAGTGTTACTATATTGTTTTTTTTTTTCAAATCTTTGCATTTGTTTTCCAAGGACCTACATTACCAGATTACATAGAGAATTAAAAAACTGATGAATCAAAAAACCACATGAGAATTGAATTCTTCCCCATATATCCTTTGACCTTCATTTTGCTTTAATGGAAGAATCTATTTTTCCCTCTTCTGTAACTTCCCATCTCTTGTGGCTTGGCCTTCCTCTATTCTTGAATGTTTCCAAGGCCAATATATCAAAAATTAATTGACAAAGTGTAACTTCAAGTTTTTACAAAGTACAGGATTCTATGGAAACCATGAAACTTATTAGAGAAAGATTTAGCTTCCACTCAAAGTCATTGGTCAACAAGTAATTCACAATGTTTGCAATGACAGGAACAAGACAGGAGTTTTGTAGTAGGAAGACTTAAAATGAAACATTGAAGAGAGATTTTTGCAAACATTGAATAAACAGATACACACATTATCAACAAATAATTCTTTTTTTTTTTTAATTAGAGCACTAATTAGCTCTGGTTTGTCGTAATGCAGGTGATTAAACCTGGGAACTTGGAGCTTCAGGCAGGAAAGTCTTTTCCATAACCGGTGGGCTATCTCTTTTGACCAGAATAATTCTTATCCTACTGAAAAAGATAAGTGTTTTGTCCAAAGCATGTTATCATGCAATAGAACTGTTACTGGGTTGCTTAGTTCTGGGCTCTTTTGAGAAAGTGGATAAGATTTTCCAGATTCAGGATATAGATGTATGTTTATTAGGCATATCTATTGAAAAAAATAGTCAGTGATACTGTCTGCTACCTCTTAAGATAGTAATAGCTATTTTTTCTAAGGATTGAACTATGCAATTATACACTAGTTTTGTTAACTATTCTAATGTATTTTGTGACATTTTAATATTTTATCATAATTTTTATAATAAACTTATACTAGCTGTGCCTCTACTTTTACAATTGAAATTGTGATATCAGCTTAATGCTGATTTAATTTAAGTGCATTTCTCTCTCTTTCCTTATATTCAATATATTAATTATCCCCATGTGAGTAAGTAAAATAATATCTAGCCTCCCAGGTTAGTGAGAAAGAATTTACTTGGTAATGGTTTATTGTCAAGTTAACAGAAGATACTTTCTTTTTTTTTTTAAATTTTTATTTAAGAAAGGATTAATGAACAAAAACATAAGGTAGGAGGGGTACAACTCCACACAATTCCCACCACCCAATCTCCATAACCCACCCCCTCCCATGATAGCTTTCCCATTCTCTAACCCTCTGGGAGCATGGACCCAGGGTCGTTGAGGGTTGCAGAAGGTAGAAGGTCTGGCTTCTGTAATTGCTTCCCCGCTGAACATGGGTGTTGACTGGTCGGTCCATACTCCCAGTCTGCCTCTATTTTCCCCTAGTAAGATGTGTCTCTGGGGAAGCTGAGCTCCAGAACACATTGGTGGGGTCTTCAATCCAGGGAAGCCTGGCCAGCATCCTGGTGGCATCTGGAACCTGGTGATTGAAAAGAGAGTTAACATACGAAGCCAAACAATTTGTTGAGCAATCACGGATCCCAGGCTTGGAATAGTGGAGAGGAAGTGTTAGGGAGGTACTCACTGCAAACTCTAGTGTATTTCTGCTTTCAGGTATATATTTTGCAGTAGTTTATGGGTATGTGTGAACATAAGCTCTCTTTCACAGAAACTGGTGTATATCTAGGTTATGGTACTTTGTTAGAAAGTGAACTACCTGAGATGAAATTAGAATGTACTATAAAAGGAAAGGTCACACCAGAGTAATGAAGCTGAAGGGTTGTCATTCCACATGTGAAGTCTCTGGACACAGTCTGAGGTGAAGCATGTTGAGGTGGCAATCGTTGCGTTGGTTAGGTTGTGATTGGCGGATGCAATATTATTTGGTTTGGATTGGGAGATGCATATGGGAAAGTGGGCCCTATCCAACGGTTCCAGGACTGGGGGAAGTAGGGGCTCTATAGTGGAGATGTGAGGTTCCTGCTGTCTTAGGGTTCAAAAAGACAATCGATAATTAATGTTATCATCACATTATTTGTTAATTGGGTTAACTTTGAAAAGTCCTTTTTTTATGGTTTGCTGTACAGTATCCAGTATCTTGTATATAGCTGTGCTATTGGATGCTTCTAATCTACTTGGTCTAGGCTTTTGAGAGAGTCCGCATATCAAATACACAGCCTATATATTAAAAAGATTCAGTTGCTTTCTTAAGTAACTCAGAGCACGCAAGCAATGGATAATAGTTTTAAATATAATAAGCTCAGATATTAGTTTATACAAAACAGTTGGCAAAAAGATAATTGAAAATATGAATTTCTCCTGAGGGAGGATGATTCAAATGAAATTTTATACTTGAGTATTTGATTTTAAATGTTCAAAAAGAATACTAAATATGGAACTGAGTAGAATATCTCTGTCTTTCAGCTTTCCTGTCTTTTTAAAAAATCTATTTCATAAGTGAGTTAGCAAGTTGGAAAAGGAGAAAGACTAGAGATTCACTCTGGTATATGTGGTGTCAGGGATCAAACTCATAGCTTCATGCTTGAGAGTTTGAGACAGCAGACAGGGTTTTTTTTTTTTCCATCTTTTTTCGAGGAAAAAAGTAAAGAAACATAAGATTATGAAACAGAGTCCTCCCCATTCCCTGGATGGCAAAGCTGAACAAATCAGTATTTAATGCCTATTCTGTAAAATATGCAAAACATCAGGAAAGGTTTATGGTGACTGATTGCAAGGCTGTTACTTCGGGGGAGAAGAAGAGAGATGATGAAGTCATCAGTAAAAAGATGGCTAATAGAGGGACTCAGGTTGTTTAAGGAGAAGCAGACAAGTCTTAATACTGAAGTTGTTTTTATAGATGCTCAAAAGTCATTTGTGAGAAGACCTCTATCATGATCTACACAGTTATAGAAGATGAGATAGCTTCCTAAGACATTTAGAACTCAATCATTCTGCTCTCACTATTACCACCAAGGCCTTTATTCTTTCTACTTTTTCTAAAATAGATTTTCCTTAGTCACTTAAGATTGCTTTACAAAAATCATCAGATTTCAGGTTCATGCTCTTTTAAAAAAGTGTTTGATTTTGGGAGTATAGATTGACCTGTCAATGCCCATGTCCAGTGGAGAAGGAAATCCAGACCTTCTACTTTCTGCACCCCATAATGATCCTGGGTCCATGCTCCCAGAGGGAAAAAGAATAGGAAAGCTTCCAATGGAGGCAATGGGATACAGAACTCTGGTAGTGGGAATTGTGTGGAATTGTACCCCTCTTATCCTACATCCTACAGTCTTGTTGATCATTATTAAATCAGTAAAAAAAATGAAAAAGTGTTTATTTTATTGAAGAAGTATTATCTGATGTGACTGTCACAATGACTTGTCACATAAATAATCCTATAAAGTATTTAAGATGGAGATGCTCTGAGCACTTTAACACTTTAAATATTATCAAAGCCAGTGTATAGAGGATTCTTTTTTTTCCTATTACAGTAACGGAGAGTGGTAACTTCTCCTTTGTTGGATAATGAGATAAGAAGTTTTCTACAGAAGTTTTTCTACAGTGGAATCAGTGAGGTGGAACTCCTTGACTTATGTACAGCTGGCAGGAAGTAGCCTTGCACTGTGAGAAGGTCACAGTGAAGAGGAAAGCAAGGAGGAAGATGGAGCTGAGGCATCGCCTTTTACAAGAGTATAAACATAGACTTTTCTGAATAGATAAATCTGTGGCAGTCTTGAGACTTTCAGTCAAAATAACTGAAGGAAACTTACCATTGGTGACACATCCAGCTGTGCAAGCAAAAATGCCAAGATAGAATCCAACATCCTGAAATTTTAAGTTGTAAATGTCAGGTTGCGTCATGGGGGAGGAACCAGGAACTTGCCTGGCTGAGCAGGAACGCAATACAACTCTCTTTTATTGATCAGAAAAGAATTTGCCTTTATACTTCAGAGGCGGAAGTGGCAGTTTGGAAAAAGGAAGTGACTAGGAGAGGGGGTGGAGCGCTAAAGTAGCAAGCTTCCATCTAACCAGTGGGGATTAAACCAATGCCCTGCAGGGCGGGTCTCCAGCTGTTTTGAAGGTTCTAACCAGTGGACATTAAACCAATGCCCTGTAGGCAGGCCAGGTCTCAGGCAAAACAGTGATTATGCAAATAGACCAGAGCATCAAGCAATGCAGCAGACCTGGCATAATGACCAACAGTAAAACCTTATAATGAAAACTGAATCACACGGAAAAAATTTTTTATTAGAGTTGAATTTTTTTCTAGCTCATTATTATATAAAAATAAAAGTTACCCCAGGATAATTAGTATATTTCAATATTCAGTACATTTTGGGAGTGTGTGGGGGAAAGAGGAGTCAAGACTTTTCCCATGTTTAATTCCTTCCACTCACTGCTCCAGGAGGACTTTAGATGTTTTTTCTCAGTTTCAAATAGAGAGAGACAGAGAGGGAGAGAAAGGCAGGGAGACAGACAGACAGACAGACAGACACACACACACACACACACACACACACACACAGAATAGAATAGAATAGAATAGAATAGAATAGAATAGAATAGAATAGAATAGAGCAGAGCAGAACAGGAGAGGAGAGGGGGGCAGGGGAGGAGAGGAGAGGAGAGGAGAGGAGTGGAAAGAGAGAGAGGAGAAACACCACACAGTCACTCCATCATTCATAGACCTTCCTATGGTGCTATTTATAGTGCTCTTATGTGGTACCAGGGACCTGAACCCAGCTACTTGGGAGTGGTAAAGTGTATGCTCTATCAGGTGAGTCATCTTCTGACCCCCACACCTTTACTTTTATTAATTTATTTGTTGGTAGTCTCTGAGGTGGTCGATATCTTGGCTATAATAGAGAATGTTTAATGTAGGCTGTCACATCATACTTTTCTATGCATTGCATTATTCTGTGTGATGTCTTTTAGAATTGTGCAGTGCCAGTATTTACTTGTATGTACAATTTTTTGAATAGAAAACTATCTGGCCCCCGGCTCCCCACCTGCAGGGAATTCGCTTCATAAGCGGTGAAGCTGGTCTGCAGGTGTCTATCTTTCCTCCTCTCAATCTTCCCCTCCTCTCTCCATTTCTTTCTGTCCTATCCAACAACAAAGACATCAATAACAACAACAATAATGATTACAACAATAAAAAAGCAAGGACAACAAAAAAAGGGAAAATGAGTAAATAAATATTTAAAAAAAAAAGAAAACTATCTGTTTGGAGCAATTCCAAATATATGATGAAAAGTTTAATAAAAATATAACCTGTTTATAAATATTGCATAGGTAGGTGTTGAATTTGATAAATTATCTCTGGGCCTTGAATTACCTGTAAGTTAAAAAAAAAAATCTCTGCTGAATTTGTCTTTTTTCAATAATTAACCCACATGCCTAGAGTCATAAAAAATGGTGATTATAATTTTAATGTTCCTATAACTATCTTAAACATTAAACCATGAGCTTATAAACAAAAATCCTTTATTATATATCCCTCATGTATTGATAACATACTCTGATATCACCTTCATAGTAACTCTGTGGCTATGCTTCATAGTAATACTTATTATTTTTTTCTTTCATTATTCAATACTATTTGAGAGCTGTTTTATAGTTGTAGATTCCAAAACTAGGCCATATTCTTCTAATAAGTCAATAAGAGTTAGACTTTAATATTCTGATAACCTGAATTTTAATACATTCAATGACTCTGTTAGCATAACATATGATTCTTATTTCACAAATTCCTGAAGTATAGTGAAGATGAGACTCTCCAGTAATTTTCCAAAGCAAAAATAGGCTTCTTTTTTCCTGGACTATAAAATGGCTTGACGCTCTAGATGTGATGATATTTCCATTTACAGATATATAATAAATATACCTGTTTGCCTCCATAGATATAGTAAAGATTAGTGTAATTTAGTAGAATGCACTAGTCAGAACTATAGTTTGGATAAGTAAACAAATCTGGGAAAGGCTATGACAGCTTTACACAAAGGGGCATATTAATAGTCTCTCAGGGAACTTGATTTCATTTTGACAGTAGAAGAGTTTCATTATGGGCGAAAGCTAACAACCCACACACTGAATGCATGTCTATCTTTAATTTAATATAACATCTGATGAACTTCAATAGCAGGCTACAAGTAACCTTATCTATGAGAATCTAACTTGTGTGATTGCATTTCTCTGTCTCCTATGCTTGCTCTGTATCTTCCCTGGTAAGATCCAGGGTTTATGGTCAGTCTACCAATTAGAACACAACACTAATAAGCCGATGGTCATGACTTGGTGTCACAGCCATACATCATCCAGTACTGAAGGAATGCATTCCTGCTACTAATTTGTTCTTTTATCTTGAAGATAAATTCTACTAGCTAGAGAAATAACCATCTTGTTGAGTTCTAGTTCTATATGCCTACTCATGGTTTTAATGCTCTACATATATTGTTTTTAATCTTCAGAGATATATTTATGTGTTTTTTCTTATCTCCATGATAAGGAAGAAGACAGTAAGCTACAAGGGTTGCTCAATTAGTTGGAATGGACTCAATATTCAAATTCAAGATTTTGGAGTGCATCAAGCTCTCTTTATACTATACTTAATTGTATCTGCTTGTTGTTGAAATTAAAAGGTGGAAACCCTCAGTATTAGTGAAAATCAGTTCTATCTAGAAGATATGAATCATAGGTGGTTGTAGCTTTATTTATGTGGTGGAGTATATTATTTTACATACCACAAATTTCTTTCCTATAACTTTGATACCTCATTATTTTCCAAGTGTTCATATGAGTTATCTATTGTTATATAACAAACTTAAAATATACCAATCTAAAAGATCATATGTACAATACACTAGTTTCTGTGCAACAGCAACATATGACTTAGTTGGCTTCATTTTTAACAAACTCATTACTTTATGATAAAAAAGTTATGATCACATATTGATAATTGCAAATGATATGCTGCTTCTAGGCTGAATAAGAATTATAGGACATTCTCAGGTGGGGAAATTTTCTTTTTCTTTTCTTTATTTTTATTGCCACTAGGGTTATTGCCGAACTTTTGTGCCTGCTTGATGGTTCTACAACTCCTGGCAGTCATTTTTTTCTTTTTTCGTTAGATAGGACAGAGAGAAATTGAGAGGGGTGGAGAAGATAGGAAGAGAAATAGAGAGAGGGAAAAAAAAAGCTACCTGTAGAACTGCTTCACTGCTTGTGAAGCTTCCCTCCTGAAGATGGTGAATCATCAAACCTGGGTCCTCACACATTGTAAGGTGTGTGCTCAACCCAGTGCATCTTGCCCTTAGAAGATTTATTTTTCAATAGAGAATGATCTATAGAGGTTAACTGCAAGTCTCAGAATCCTTAAGATTCTTTGATATGTAATCAAAACAGAAAACAAATTATCATTAATGATACTGACTTTTTGATAAAACTCACACAAAAGACTAAAAATCTTTCTTTAAAAGATGAGTGTCCTTCTGCAACCCACAATGACCCTGGGTCCATGCTCCCAGAGGGATAGAGAATGGGAAAGCTATCAGGGGAGGGGGTGGGATATGGAGAATGGGTGGTGGGAATTGTGTGGAATTGTACCCCTCCTACCCTATGGTTTTGTTAATTAATACTTTCTTAAATAAAAAAAAGAAAAAAAAAGATGAGTGTCTTTCTTTCTTTCTTTCTTTCTTTCTTTTTTCATGTATTTATTTTCTAGGATTGCTGTAGTGAATTCCCATAAGTCAGGTGCTTTTCAGCAATGGGAATATATTAACTCACAGCTTTAATTAAATTAATTAATTAATTATTGGATATATATATATATATATATATATAGAGAGAGAGAGAGAGAGAGAGAGAGAGAAATTGAGAGGGGATGGGGATATAGGGAGAGAGACAAAGAGACACCTGTAGCCCTGTTTCCCACTGCAGGTGGGGACCATGGG
Organism: Erinaceus europaeus; assembly: GCF_950295315.1. Classification (NCBI taxonomy): domain Eukaryota; kingdom Metazoa; phylum Chordata; class Mammalia; order Eulipotyphla; family Erinaceidae; genus Erinaceus; species Erinaceus europaeus. The sequence goes on from NC_080170.1 coordinate 37,604,434, forward strand.
CTTGAACCTGGGTCCTTTTGCACTATAATGTGAGCATTTAACCTGGTTTGCCATCTCCTGACCCCGTTTTAATTTTTTATTATCCTTATTTATTTATTGGCTAGAGGCAGCTATAAATCAAGGTGAGGGGTAATAGAAAGGGAGAGAAACAGGGAGACTCTTACAATACTGCTTCACCAGTCGCAAAGCTTTCCCCCTGCGTGAGGACTAGGGGCTCAAATCTAGGTCTTTGCATATTGTAACATGTGCACTCAACCAGGTACACGACCACCTAATCTGCTTATCTCATAGTTTTAAAGAGTTGAAATCCAAAATCAAGGTGTTAATAGATCCCTGCCTCTGGGGCTGTAGGGGAAAGTTTACTTTGTGTCTTTTTAGCTAGTAGTGCTTGCAATTACAGAAGCAAGAACTCCTACCTTCTGTACCCCCAAAAGAATTTCTGTCCATCCTCCCAGACAGGGAGAAATATTAGGGAAAGATGACTAGACATCTCTGAAATCCAGGTCCATCAGGACCCAGAGAGAGAATAGGAAAAATGCAAAGGCCTTGGAAGTAGTACTAGGTGTAGGTGTGACTTAAAATGGAAGAGAAGGCAGAACTATAGAAAAAATGGGGAAATATAGATAGATAGATAGATATAGAAATAATAGTCAACCCATATCTGTAACCTTGGAAGAACCACTGTAGTTTTTAATGGAGGGAATGGGGACACAGAACTCTGGTGGGTGGGAACAGTGTGGGATTATACCCCTGTTATTTTGTAACTTTGTAAACCACTAATAAACAAAAGAAGTAGAAAAATCTACCATTGCTTGCAGGAACTATATATATGTATGGGTTTTAAAACTTCAACACATCTTACAAGGAACAAAATTTACAGTAATACATCACAGAATTCTTTTAAGGGGGGAATTGAAGTAAAAGTAAAAATTAAAACAAACAAACAAACATAAAGTGAGTAGGCTTTGTGGGCCCCCATAAGACCTTGCCCTCAACTTGGATCAACAGTGGTAGAGACTGTTCCATCCTCTGAAGGGAGGATGGACAACATACTCTATGCTACACCTGAGGAAGATAGGTCAATATTGGGGCAGCTTGGAATATTCCTACTCCTAACCAAAGAATGTGAGCTCAGATCTCAGCATCCTCAGGGATGCAGAGGTCACATTGGCTCCTAAGCCGAATATGGGCCCCAGACCAAATCAAATCAATGGGGTTTATAGTCAACAATATCCCTCTTTCCCATATTAGGGAGCTACTCTTCTCCCTGATCCAGCTTTCTGGTCCTTTTTCCAGCCATGACATCATCTCCCCAGACAATAACTTGGATCCACCTGCAAATCAGATTTCAGGCTCAGGGGAAAAAAGAAAAAGAAGAAGAAGAAAAAAAACCCAAAAAAACTAGTATAGCCACAGGCCCTTTGGAATATAACTAAAATATGCCTACTAGCTATCTACAAAATGGAGGACCCACCCAATACTTCATCTGCACTATTCCAGACCTTAGGTGCATGATTGGTCAACAATTTGTTTGGCTTTGTATGTTAACTCTTTTCGGCCACCAGGTTCCAGATGCTAGCAGGATGCCGACCAGACTTCCCTGGACAGACAACCCCACCAATATGTCCTGGAGCTACACTTCCCCAGATCCCTTCCCCACTAGGGAAAGAGAGAGACAGGCTGGGAGTATGGATCAACCTGTCAATGCCCATGTTCAGTGACAAAGCAATTACAGAAGCCAGACCTTCCACCTTCTGCATCCCACAATGACTTTGGGTCCATAATCCTAGAGGGATAAAGAATAGGAAAGCTATCAGGGGAGGGGATGGGATACAGAGTTCTGGTGGTGGGAATTGTGTGAAGTTGTACCACTCTTATCCTATGGTTTAGTCAATCTTTCCTTTTTATAAATAAAAAATTTAAAAAAACACATAAAGTGGCCATCAAGTCCAAAAAAAAAGTTTATGGACAACTACTCCAGTGATAGTTGGTGAAGTTTGGCTCAAAGACAAAATAAAAGCATGGTTACTATTAAAAAAAAGTAAGATATTCCTTCTGCTTCTCAATATTTCATTGATTCTCAAGAATAAACAAGAATGCATAATAGAAAAGTTAAGAAAGGGGCCAGGTGGTCTACCTGGTTAAGCACACACATTAAAATGCATAAGACCTGGGAGTTCAAGCTTTTGATCTTCACCTACAAGAAGAAAGTATCAGGAACATAGAAGCAGTGTTGCACATGTCTTTCTCACTTTTTATATATCCCTCTTCCCTCTTGAATTCTCTCTGTCTCTATCCAATAAATAAATGATAATTTATTAAAAACATCAATGATACCCCTAAAAGAAAAGGTTTTAAAAAATCATAATTTGTTTGTGCTTCCATAAGTCAACACCACATGGATAAATTTCACACTATCATGGATTTCTTACTGGAAATGAGTAGTCTGTGTGGATTTACAACTTCTTTATTCACCTTCTAAATCTTTCTTACCAAATGATCTTTTCTCCTACGAAAGCATAGTCTCTAACCCTGTTAGGTGTTACATGCTTAATATCACTCCACTGTACTGAAGAAATCTGTTTAAACAAACAGAACTGTGACACAGGACAGATCACCCAGACAAAAAACATTTTCAGCTTCTTCTATTTAAAGGCACACTGGTGTTTACAAATGCAGGCACAGGCATAGGTTGCTTCAAGTATTTATATTTTTACTCTTCCACGAACCTTGCAGATCAGATTCCAGATAAGAGCTCTAAATTGCACCTGCATGAGGAATTCTCTGCCTGCCCTGGTTTGGCAGTTGGTCTAGAATGAGTATTCATGTTTAGTATTTTTCCATCAGCAAGACTAATAAGGTCTGATAATATCTTTCCAGTCTTTGTAAAGTTGGTTTAATTTTACAAAGTGTCAAATTAAATATATATTTTTCTGTTCATGTAATAAGTCCACATTGTTTTTTTTTTTAAACTTGTATGTAATTGATCATGATTCGACTTCCGGAGGCAGAGCTACAGCAGCAGATCACTTTCTCTCCTCTCCTCTCCTCTCCTCTCCTCTCCTCTCCTCTCCTCTCCTCTCCTCTCCTCTCCTCTCCTCTCCTCTCCTCTCCTCTACTGGATCAACTAGGAATACCAAAGGAGACCACCCGGACCGAAACAAGACAGGACTAGAATGACCACAGGAACCCAGTAAATCACCCGTGAGTACAAACACGTGTGGCTGGTGACAGAGAGGAGAGAGGGGCCTAAAGAGAGATTAAGTGACTGCTAACAGTTCAACAGTTTATCAGTGGAGACACTACCTCCAGTCTGCTCCACAACAAGGGGACAGCTGAAGGGAGGAAAGGACTCCCCAGAGACTCACCAAGTGCAACTCTGAGTCTCCATTGCTACTACTCTCAGAATCTGGAGCAGCAACAGGGAGGGACACCAGGGGACAGAGATCTAACCGGGAAACTCAGGAGAAGACCTATACCTTGGTGGCATAGTTGAGGGGCTGTGAAAGTCTCTTTGCATAACCACTGGATTATCTCTGCCACACCCTGCTTTATCTCTTGGTCAGGAGTCAGTGATTAAGCTAAGAAGCCTATTGATAGTTTAAAAGCCCTCAGGCTGCCATAGCCTACAGGGAAGAAAAAAAAGAGGCTTTTACACCACTGAGCTCCAACTCAGGGATTGAAAAAACTGTTAACTTCCACCACGGTAAACCCTTTAATTAAATTACTTAGACACAAGTCAATCCAGGCAATAGTGATCAGAAATTTGAAAAGTACTGATAAAGGGAACTCATAACATAATATATAAAATAGTTAAAACAACAAGAAAAAATATTGGAGACTCGAACCAGGACAAGAGTCCAGCTAAAAGTCCTCCAGAGGGTGAAGCACAAAACAACGAGTTCAACATCCAAACATTAGCTAAGGAAATAATAAGAGGAGTGAGTAAAGAATTTGAAAAAATTGTAATCAGAAATGCAGGAACAACAAATGAGAATATGGAAGAAAATTCTAATTATCTCATGGTTATTAGAGAGCTGAAATCGCTGAGCTAAGAAGGCAACTAGCTGAACAAGCTAAAACAGTATCAGAGCAGGGCAACAAAATAGATGAACTCCAGAAAGCAGTAGAGGGCAAAGAGAATAGAACCTATGAGGCTGAAGACAGAATCAGCAAGATTGAGGATGAATTAGAGACAACTAAAAAAGAAGTAAGAGATCTCAAAAAGAGATTAAGAGATGCTGAAAACAACAACAGAGTCCTATGGGATGACTTCAAAAGAAACAATATACGCATTATTGGCTTACCAGAGGAAGAAAGAGAAAGAGAGGAAGAAAGCATTCTCCAGGCCATAATTAGCTGAAAATTTCTCTAGTCTAGACAACACCAAAGACATAAAGATTCAAGAAGCCCAGAGGGTCCCAAACAGAATTAACCCAGACCTAAAGACACCAAGACATGTCATACTTAGAATGGAAAGGAATAAGGATAAAGAAAGGATCCTCAAGGCTGCAAGAGAAAAACAAAGAGTCACCTACAAAGGAAAACCCATAAGATTAGCAGCAGACTTCTTCATACAAACACTACAGGCCAGAAGAGAATGGCAAGATATCTATCGAGTGCTCAATGAGAAAGGCTTTCAGCCAAGAATACTATATCCTGCTAGACTGTCATTCAGACTAGATGGAAGCATCAAAACCTTCTCAGACAAGCAACAGTTGAAGGAAGCAACCATCACCAAGCCTGCCCAGAAAGAAGTTCTGAAAGGTCTCCTATAAACAACCAGACCACCACAAATAGGACATATATTAAAACACTCTAAAACTCTACAAGAATGGCGTGCAAATATCTTCAATCTTTGATATCAATAAATGTCAATGGCCTGAATTCACCTATTAAAAGACACAGAGTAGGAAGATGGATCAGAAAACACAACCCAACAATATGTTGTCTACAGGAAACTCACCTAACTCAACAAGACAAATACAGACTTAAAGTGAAAGGATGGAAAACTATCATACAAGCCAATGGCCCACAAAAAAGGGCAGGAACAGCTATTCTCATATCTGACATGATAGACTTTAAAATAGATAAGATTAAAAAAGATAGGAATGGACACTACTTAATGCTCAGAGGATCAGTCAATCAAGAGGATGTAACAATTATTAATATCTATGCACCCAATGAGAAGCCATCTAAATACATCAAACTTCTACTGAAAGAGCTACAGCAATATATTAACAGTAACACAATCATAGTAGGGGACTTCAACACCCCACTATGTCAACTTGACAGATCATCCAGGAAGAAAATCAGTAAAGACATAAGGGAGCTAAATGAAGAGATAGATAAACTAGAACTATTGGACATTGTCAGAGTCATTCATCCCAAGAAACTGGAATACACATTCTACTCAGTTCAACATGGGTCATTCTCAAGGATAGACCATATGTTAGGCCACAAAGACAGCATCAGCCAATTCAAGAGCACTGAAATCATCCCAAGCATCTTCTCAGACCACAGTGGAATTAAACTAACACTTAACAATCAACAAAAGATTAGTAACAGTCCCAAAATGTGGAAGCTCAACAGTACACTTCTTAACAACTTCTGGGTCAAAGAGGAAATCAAGGAAGAAATCAAAATGTTTCGAGAGTTCAATGAAAATGAAGACACAAGCTATCAAAATATTTGGGACACAGCTAAAGCAGTCCTAAGAGGGAAGTTCATAGCTATACAAGCACACATTAGGAAACAAGAAAAGGCACAAATAAACAGCCTGATTGCACATCTTAAAGACCTAGAAGAAGAACAACAAAGGAATCCTAAAACAAGCAGAAGGACCGAAATCGCTAAAGTTAGGGCAGAAATAAATAACATTGAGAATAGGAAAACCATACAAAAGATCAATGAAAGTAAATGTTGGTTCTTCGAAAGAGTAAACAAAATCGACAAGCCTTTAGCCAGACTCACAAAACAAAAAAGGGAGAAGACCCAAATAAATCGGATAGTAAATGAACGTGGAGCTATCACAACAGACACTGCAGAAATTCAACATATCATGCGAGGCTTCTATGAACAACTATATGCCACCAAGCTAGAGAACCTGGAAGAAATGAATGATTTCCTAGATACCTAACAACTTCCAAAACTAAGTAAAGAGGAAGCGGATAACATGAACAGGCCCATCACAGCTAATGAAATTGAAACAGTTATCAAAAATCTTCCCAAAAATAAAAGTCCTGGACCAGATGGTTTTACAAATGAATTCTACAAAACTTTCAAAGAAGAACTAATACCTCTACTTTTAAAAGTCTTCCAAAAGATTGAAGACACTGGAATACTCCCTGCCAGCTTCTATGAAGCCAACATCACCCTGATACCAAAAGCAGACAGGGACACAACCACAAAAGAAAACTGAAGACCAATATCTCTGATGAACATAGATGCGAAAATATTGAACAAAATTCTAGCCAACCAGATACAGCAGTATATCAAAAAGATTGTTCATCATGACCAAGTGGGGTTTATCCCGCACATGCAAGGTTGGTTTAATATAAATAAATCAATCAATGTGATCCACCACATCAACAAAAGCAAGACCAAAAACCACATGGTCATATCAGTAGATGCAGAGAAAGCCTTTGACAAAATACAACATCCCTTTATGATCAAAACACTACAAAAAATGGGAATAGATGGAAAATTCCTGAAGATAGTGGAGTCTATATATAGCAAACCTACAGCCAACATCATACTCAATGGTGAAAAACTGGAAAAAACTCAATGGTGAAAACTCGTACCTCAGATCAGGTACGAGACAGGGCTGCCCACTATCACCATTACTATTCGACATAGTGTTGGAAGTTCTTGCCATAGCAATCAGGCAGGAGCAAGGAATTAAAGGCATACAGATTGGAAGAGAAGAAGTCAAACTCTCCTTATTTGCAGATGACATGACAGTATACATGGAAAAACCTAAGGAATCCAGCAAGAAGCTTTTGGAAATCATCAGGCAATACAGTAATGTGTCAAGCTATAAAATTAACATTCAAAAGTCAGTGGCATTCCTCTATGCAAACACTAAGTTATAAGAAATTGAAATCCAGAAATCAGTTCCTTTTTCTATAGCAACAAAAACAATAAAATATCTAGGAGTAAACCTAACCAAAGAAGTGAAAGACTTGTATACTGAAAATTATGAGTCACTACTCAAAGAAATTGAAAAAGACACAAAGAAGTGGAAAGATATTCCATGTTCATGGGTTGGAAGAATTAACATCATCAAAATGAATATATTACCCAGAGCCATCTACAAATTTAATGCTATCCCCATCAAGATCCCAAGCACATTTTTTAGGAGAATAGAAAAAATGCTACAAATGTTTATCTGGAACCAGAAAAGACCTAGAATTGCCAAAACAATCTTGAGAAAAAAGAACAGAACCGGAGGCATCACACTCCCAGATCTCAAACTGTATTATAGGGCCATTGTCATCAAAACTGCTTGGTACTGGAACATGAACAGACACACTGACCAGTGGAATAGAATTGAGAGCCCAGAAATGAGGCCCCACACGTATGGACATCTAATCTTTGACAAAGGGGCCCAGACTATTACATGGGGAAAGCAGAGTCTTTTCAACAAATGGTGTTGGAAACAATGGGTTGAAACATGCAGAAGAATGAAACTGAATCACTGTATTTCACCAAATACAAAAGTAAATTCCAAGTGGATCAAGGACTTGGATGTTAGACCACAAACTATCAGATACTTAGAGGAAAATATTGGCAGAACTCTTTTCCACATAAATTTTAAAGACATTTTCAATGAAACGATTCAATTACAAGGAAGACTAAGGCAAGTATAAACCTATGGGACTACATCAAATTAAAAAGCTTCTTCACAGCAAAAGAAACCACTACCCAAACCAAGAGACCCCTCACAGAATGGGAGAAGATCTTTATATGCCATACATCAGATAAGAGTTTAATAACCAACATATATAAAGAGCTTGCCAGACTCAACAACAAGACAACAAATAACCCCATCCAAAAATGGGGGGAGGACTTGGACAGAATATTCACCACAGAAGAGATCCAAAAGGCCGAGAAACACATGAAAAAATGCTCCAAGTCTCTGATTGTCAGAGAAATGCAAATCAAGACAACAATGAGATATCACTTCACTCCTGTGAGAATGTCATACATTAGAAAAGGTAACAGCAGCAAATGCTGGAGAGGGTGTGGGGTCAAAGGAACCCTCCTGCAATGCTGGTGGGAATGTCAATTGGTCCAGCCTCTGTGGAGAACAGTCTGGAGAACTCTCAGAAGGCTAGAAATGGACCTACCCTATGACCCTGCAATTCCCCTCCTGGGGATATATCCTAAGGAACCCAACACATACATCCAAAAAGATCTGTGTACACATATGTTCTTGGCAGCACAATTTGTAATAGCCAAAACCTGGAAGCAACCCAGGTGTCCAACAACAGATGAATGGTTGAGCAAGTTGTGGTATATATACACAATGGAATACTACTCAGCTGTAAAAAATGGTGACTTCACCGTTTTCAGCTGATCTTGGATGGACCTTGAAAAAATCATGTTGAGTGAAATAAGTCAGAAACAGAAGGATGAATATGGGATGATCTCACTCTCAGGCCAAAGTTGAAAAACAAGATTAGAAAAGAAAACACAAGTCGAACCTGAAATGGAATTGGAGTATTACACCAAAGTAAAAGACTCTGGGGTGGGTGGGTGGGTGGGGAAAATACAGGTCCATGAAAGATGATGAATGACATAGTGGGGCTTGTATTGTTAAATGGGAATCTGGGGAATGTTATGCATGTACAAACTATTGTATTTACTGTTGAATGTAAAACATTAATTCCCCAATAAAGAAATAAATTATTTAAAAAAAACTTGTATGTAATTGAAACTAGTAGATATTACATAATGGGAGTGGTTATTGTCTTCGGAGTTTTTGTTTTCTCACTCTCTTAGTTTGAGTATCCTTGAAATCCAAGATTGTATACTAGTGACCAGGGAAAGAGCTCAGCTAGTAGAGCACAGAACTTATAAGCCGGAGGTTCTCCTGGCTGATGCTTGGCACTGCATGTACTAGGGTGGTATTATCATTCTCTTTCTACCTCTCTATGCTATATAACATGAAACAGCTAAAATTAATACTGAAAAAATAAAAAAAAGTTCCACAACTGCTATTTTTACATAAATTTTATTTATTAGAGAACAGCCTGAGAAGAGAGGGGAAGACAGAGAGGGAATGAGACAAAGCCATACTGCAGTCCTGCTTCACCTTTTTTGAAGCTTTCCCCCTACAGGTGGGGACAAGGAGCTTGAACCTGAGTTCCTGTGCGTTGTAATGAGTGCACTTAACCAGGTGTGCCACCACCTGGCCCCTCACAACTGCTTTTTGACGGGGAGGAAATGGTTCTGATCCCAGGCAGGGACCACGAATTAAAAAAGGAAATGAAACAGGCAAGGGGAGCGGAGAGAAATACAGCTGGTGGTGATTTCACAAGAAAGTTCAATCATTCCTATTGTTGAATTATTTGAGGTATTTGTCTCTAAACAGGGTCCATGAAATCTCCAATCTGAGACTTATCTCTTGAGTGGGGATTAATTTAGTATGAAATGCAGTGGCGTGGGCAGTGGTGTACCCAGTTGAGCACACCTGCAAGGGAACATAACATGAGTAACGTAATGAAGCAGTGCTGAAGGTGTCTCTCTCTCTATCTTCTCCTCCCCTTCTCAATTTCTGTCCGTTCTATCAAAATAATAATAACAATAATAATAATAATAGAAGGAAAGAAAGAAAAGAGGGGGAAAAAAGGCCACCAGGAGCAGTGGATTAATGTGCAGGCACCGAGCCCCAGCAATAACACTGATGGCAATAAAGAAAAAAAAAAAGAACTTATTTTTTGCATGGTTTCTCTATCATTTGTTGGTGAAGTCCACCTGATGATCCTTAAATCCTCCATGCTCCTGGTTTGTAGTCCCAGCTCTTCCACGTAATTGATAAAAAAGCTATAACTACCATAGTTGCAACTAGCCAGTGGTTAGAGATAGTGGTCTCTAAAGAGTTGGGAGCTGGGGGCCAGGCAGTGGCTAAGTCGGTTAAGTGCACAAGGTGCAAAGCACAAGGACCAGTGTAAAGATCAAGCCTCTGGCTCCCCACCTGCAGGGGGGATAGGGGGCCCCTCCACAAGCTGTGAAGCAGGTCTGCAGGTGTCTATCTTTCTCTCCCTTCCTCTGTCTTTCCCTCCTCTCTCCATTTCTCTGTCCTATCCAGTAGCAACAGCAATAGCAATAATAACAATAACAAGGGCAATAAAAATGGGGTGGGGGAAATGGCCAACAGGAGCAGTGGATTTGTGGTACAGGCAACGACCCCCAGTGATAACCCTGGAGGAGAGAGAGAGAGAGAGAGAGAGAGAGAGAGAGAGAGAGAGAGTGAGAGAGAGAGAGAGACAGAGACAGACACTTGGGAGCTCCTATAGCCATGATAGCCATAATTGGGCTTTATCAAACCCACTCCCAATCCCACCACCACTCAAATTGTGGGAGTCACTGGGAGGACTGCTGGGCCTGAGAACAAAGACCAGAAGTTGAAGTCAGAAGGGACATTGACAGGAACCTTGTGAGCTGCACTTTTACTGGGTCTGATGGACCCATACAGCTATGGTATTCTTTCTGGCCAGTTTTTAGGGTGGATTGATCTTATATGACCATTTATTCCTAGCAAATAGCATTAAAAATATGAAGAACTATTTCCATTTTTAGTGACAGTAGAGTCACAGGGCCTGAATTTGTTCTCTCATTTGAAACAATTTTCCCCAAAGAACAAATTATATCAAACAACAATTTTCAAGACAATAGACATCAGACAACAGAGTATTTTTCAAGTGCCTACCTGGTGTAACTATATGTGCAGGCACTGGTGATTCAGTGATGAGCAACTCAGGTATGTTCTTACCTCATGCAGCTCTCTTTCTATTGGAAAAAATAGACCAATAATTATGCAAATAGTAAAGCACCCTTGTGACAAGTGCACAAAAGGAGAGCTGTATATGTTATTGATAATCAGCACAGGTGTTTATGTTTTTGAAGAAAAGGCATAGATTTCTATTATTTAGTAGGTTCTCCACTTCCAATGACAATCTCTGAAATAATTTGCTCAAGACAATTGTAATAAACAATTCTAGTGCTGCTGGTATTCTGCCTCCCATTCAGGTTCTCACTGATTTTGGTGTTGTCTCTGTATTTGGTCCTACTTTCTCTTGTAAGTTAATTTAATTTCTACCTTTTTTTGCTCTTCTGATTTTTTTTTTAATGATGGTATCAGTTTATTCAATGCTTTTTTTTCTTCAGATGGTTTTTGTCTCAGCCAAAATAGACTTCTTCTTTAACTCACTATCTCGCATCTTTGGAAAAGAGGCAACTTTTCTGAATGTCATTAAATTACCACTTCCTTTGCAAGACAAATGCTTCATAGGAGGCATGAAGTGAATGTTCGGTAAATATATCTCCTTTTCTTCCAAAATATTCTTCCCTTTGTTACTTAGTGAACAGTAAGCTTGCAAAAAGTCATGAATGGTAAATCTCAGCTTTTTCTTTTCTTTTTTTTAATTTCTTTATTGGGGAATTAATGTTTTACGTTCAGCAGTAAATATAATAGTTTGTACATGCATAACATTTCCCATTTTTCCATATAACAATACAACCCCCCCTAGATCCTTTGTTAGTGTTTTTGGACCTGTATTCTCCCCCCTCCCCCAACCTACTCCAGAGTCTTTTACTTTGGTGCAACATGCCAATTCCAGTTCAGTTTTTACTTGTGTTTTCTCTTCTGATCTTGTTTTTCAACTTCTGCCTGAGAGTAAGATCAACCCATATTCATCCTTCTGTTTCTGACTTATTTCACTTCACATGAATTTTTCAAGGTCCATCAAGATCGACTGAAAACGGTGAAGTCACCGCTTTTCATAGCTGAGTAGTATTCTGTTGTGTATATATACCACAACTTGCTCAGCCACTCATCTGTTGTTGGACACCTGGGTTGCTTCCAGGTTTTGACTCTTACGAATTATACTGCAAAGAACATATGTGTACAAAGATCTGTTTGGATGGGTGTGTTGGGCTCCTTAGGATATATCCCCAGGAGAGGAATTGCAGCATCATAGGGTAGGTCCATTTCTAGCCTTCTGAGAGTTCTCCAGACTGTTCTCCACAGAGGTTGGACCCATTTCCATTCCCACCAGCAGTGTAAGAGGGTTCCTTTGACCCCACAACCTCTCCAGCATTTGATGCTGTTATTTTTTCTGATGTATGAGATTCTCACAGGAGTGAAGTAATATCTTGTTGTTGTCTTTATTTGCAGTTCTCTGACAAAGACTTGAAACATTTTTTTCATGTGTTTCTTGGCCTTTTGGATCTCTTCTGTGATGATTATTCTGTCCATGTCCTCTCCCCATTTTTGGGTGGGGTTATTTGTTTTCTTGTGGTTGAGTTTGGCAAGCTGTTTATCTATTTTGGTTATTAGCCTCTTGTCTGATGTATGGCATGTAAAGATCTTCTCCCATTCTGTGAGGGAGTCTCAGCTTTTTCTTGAACATTGAAATCTGTGCACACCACAGTGTCCCACAGGCTTTCAACTAAATGCCATTTCCAATCAGAAGAAAATTTCTTTTTCTTATCATCTCATGACCTTCTAAACTTTCTCTCAGCTGCAATGTTTACGTTGTAGAGAAGTTTTAAACCCTCTGTGTAGGTTACTGTGACAATAATAATGAGCAGAGAAAAATTTCTCTGAGATGTAGTGGTAGTAGTTGATTTTAAGTTACTGTTTTCTCTCTCTCTCTCTCTTTCTCTCTCTGATACATAGGGAACATTGTATTCTGAGACATGAGAGGGTCAAGCTCTGATGGTTCACATCTGTGACAAAACATTGAAGGGAAAGCTCAAGGTCAAAGTCAAGCTCTATCATCATTAATATCACTCATCAGTTTACTCAAAATGCACATGATTCAAATGTGTGAGGGAGCAAAATTGTAAGCAATTATTATACAGAAATTCCACGGTTTATTGGGGATTGATATTCTCTTTTTCAGGAGTGGTAAAATATTTATTCAACAATTTACAAGCCTTTGGAATGTAATTTTCCATTTTTAGATGAATCAGAACTCTAATCCCTGATTCTTAGCATCTATACTAAGAGTACATGGCTCATGAGAGTCTCTACAACTTCATGACTGGTTCATTATTTCTCTGGGATATATCACATCATCTTAGACACACTTACATCCCATTAAGCCTCATGTGCTTTTTTGAAATCTACAATGTACTTCACCTACTTTTTGTTTGTTTGTGATGTCTGTGTTTCATGCATGTGAAATTTCACTGCTTGGGGCTGACTCTTTCAAAAAGAAAGTGGGAGAAACACCATAGCACCAAAGCCTCCCTTGTGGCTTTGGAACTCCTGTGTTGATATGCTGGGCTTCAAACCTGGGCAGCAAGGTTAGCAGGCAACCTACCAGCTGAGCTATTCCTATGACCTCCAATCTAACTGCCCGCCTCCCTGCCTCCACACCACAAAAAAAGTATTTATGAGAGTAGAAACACAGAATGAAAAATAGATCAAAACACTGTTCAGCTCTTGCGTAAAGAGATGCTGGGGACTGAAACTATGGTCTCTGGAGTCTCAGGCATGCAAGTTTTTGCTCTAAGCAGCTATTTCCACAGCACACTTTGCCTACCTCCTACCTAAGACCAGTTTTCCTCACTTAAAGAGCTTTTTTAAAAAAGTATTTTATTTATTTTATTTTTGAGAGAGAGAAAGACACAGAGAGAAACGCCAGAGCACTGCACAGCTCTGGCTTATTGTGGTGTGAGGAACTGAACCCAGGACTTTGGAGCCTCAGGCATGAGTGACTCTTTGCATAACCATTATGCTATCTACAGAAAGAAATGCTAACAAATTCACTACAATGACATGTGAAGAGTGCTAGAGCACAGAAGAGTATGAATCCAAAAAGGGATACAGCATGTTTTTCCTCTTCCTTAGGTTCCTACCATGATGATTATGCCTGAATAATTTCTTACTTACTTTTCTTCTCATTCTGAACTTAGTCCATGAAATAGCACCCTTAATATATCCAGAGTTAGTGAGTACCACCAGCAACTGATGTCTTAGTCCCTGTTCAGTTTTCCCTAGAAACTGATCTATCTTCTGCTTGCTCTAGTTTAAGTTACTGTGGTTTCTTTCACAACATCCATGTGAAAACTAATTAGATATGATAGTTTTGAAATAGAGTCTAGTTGAGGGCTAAAGCATCTCAGATTAATAGTTGCTAGGTGACTATAAGATGTGATTCATATTCTTTAAATAATATAGCTGTAAAAAAATTAAAAGCTTGCCTTAAATGTTTTTAAATTTCTTCTAGTGATGCAAGGTTGGGGACTTCAATACTGAAGCAGAAAAATTAAATCAAAGAATAGCATAATTAACCATTAATTTCTGATTTTAGTAGTGAACTACTGATCCCTCAGGTATATGCAATGAGGGCTGGTGCAGTGACACCTATGTTTGATTTCCCCATGACTTCCACTGCCTTACTTAGTCCCAAGAAGAAGAAAGAAAAACAGTATATTAAAAGGATGTCTAGGCGAGACCCGCACCCGGCGGCGGGGTGGCCGCGAGGAGCGCGAAGACCCGGGGCGGCCCGGGTGGGACCCGACGAGCCTCCCCTGGCCCCCGACATCCCGAGACACACCCCCCCACACACACACCCGGGGGTCGCAGCGGACCCCGCCACCCAGACGACCCCGGGGACGAAGCGGCCCGTCGCTGGACAGCGCGAAGCCAGACCTCCCTCTGGCCAATGGGCACCGAAGTGTCCCCCAACTTGGCAAGGGACACTGGGGCCCCCCACTGAAAAGAGAGAACCCAGAAGCTTTCCTCGAGGTCCCACCTCAGAGCTGGGATGCTGCACGTTTAAAAAAAAAAAGTCCCTGCCAAGACTTTGATGATGGTCTTTGTGGTCACTGCCAGGACTGCCCCATCATCTGGGGGCTCTGGTCCTGGAATCCTGACATTCCCCCCATAGACATGATGGGCTGGGACCTCTTTTTATTATTATTCTTTATTTATTTAAAAAAGGAGACATTGGGAGTCAGGCGGTGGTGCAGTGGGTTAAGCGCACGTGGTGCAGTGGGTTAAGCGCACGTGGTGCAAAGCGAGGACCAGCATAAGGATCCCGGTTGGAGCCCTGGCTCCTCACCTGCAGGGGAGTCTCTTCACAGGCGGTGAAGCAGGTCTGCAGGTGTCTGTCTTTCTGTCCCCCTCTCTGTCTTCCCCTCCGCTCTCCATTTCTTTCTGTCCTATCCAACAACAATGACATCAATAACCACAACAATGTTAAACAACAAGGACAACAAAAGGGAAAATAAATAAATATTAAAAAATTAAAAAAAAAGGAGACATTAACAACAACAAAAAAAAGGATGTCTAGAGGGCTGTGAGGTGGTGTATCTGGTTAAGCACACATAGTACTAAGTGCAAGTCCTCGGCTGTTCAAGGATCTGGGTTGGACCCCCTGTTCCCCACCTGCAAGGGGGTCAATTTATGAGCAGTGAAGCAGTTCTGTAGGTGTCTATTTTTTTATTTCCCTCTTTGTCTTTTCCTCTTCTCTTAATTTCTTTGTGTCCTATCCAATAATAATAATAATAAAAGGCCTCCAGGAACAGTGGGATCATAGTGCAGGCACCAAGCCCCAGAGATAAACTTAGAGGCAAAAAAAAAAAAAAATGTCCAAAGAGGTATTAGAATTGTATCGTTTCTAAGAAGGCAACAAAAGTAATAAAAGTAATTGGGACATCCATTGATTGAAATTAACTCTTTTCTGATCTAATGCTGTGTTCCCAAAGATAGATTATCATGTCTTCCTAACTTTAGTAGGCACTCAGCAATGATGGTAGAAATAATGAAGATGAAGTTACTTTAATTTTACATTAATTGAAATTCTGGGAAGATTTTTCAGTGCAAGCTAAGCCAATTTTATATCCCCCCTGTTTTAGTTTTTATTCTTCAAGATATTTCATTAGGAAGACTTGCCTATTCAGAATGACAATCTTTATTATGCTCAAAAGGCTTAAGTTTTTGAAAATCTCCAGTCATATTGATTTGGAGTAAACATGTCCTTAAAATTCTAATTTAATGTTTTCAAAAAATCTTGCCATTCTGGAAGCCACTTTCATATGTTCCTGTGAGAGTCAGGATAGAAATTTGAATTTCTACTTAATTTCTTGCTCTTAATCAATTTTCTACCCAATGTGTCATATTCATCTCTCATTCCTGACTTTCATAGGAAGCTATAACTTTATTGGCAGAACAGAAAGCACTATGTTTATAACAGTATGTATAATAATGACACATTATTGGATCAACAAAAGGTAATACAAAATCAGCCACTTTGTTGGTTATAATTTCATTTTTCATTGGACCATGATACAACATTTATCTTTATTTATCTATGACCTGAGATAATTTGTTGGCCTTGCATTGCCAGTTATTTTAATTCAGTGCTATATCTTTTCCATAAAAGGAGAAAACACTTTTTAAAAATATTAATAAAAAAAGAATAAAACTGTATGAGAGGTGTCGTTAGAATAAAGTACTAGGGTGTTTCTCTCCTCTCCTCTCCCAGGTCAACTAGGAATACCAAAGGAGACCACCTGGGACCTCAACAAGACAGGACTAGAATGATTTCAGGAGCCCACCAAACCACCTGTGAGTGCAAACACACGTGGCTCATGGACAGAGGGGAGCCTAGGGAGAGATTAAGTGGCTGGAAACAGTCCAGCAGTTTACCAGTTGAGACACAACCTCCAGTCTGCTTCACTAACCAAAAGACAGCTAAAGGGAGGAGAGGACTTCCCTAAGACTTACCAAATGCAACTGTGAGTCTCCATTGCTACTGCCTGCTGACACCAGAGGACAGAGAACTAACAAGGAAACTCAGAAGATCTATACCTCTGTGGCCTAGCGGTGGGGTGGTAAAAGTCTCCTTTCATAACGACTTGATTATCTCTGCCCCACCCTGCTTTATCTCTTGGTCAGGAATCAGTGATTAAGCTAAGAAGCCTACTTATAGTTTAAAAGCCCTCAGGCTCCATAGTCTACAGGGAAGAAAAAGAACAAAAGAGGTTTTTAAGCCACTGAGCTTAACTCAGGGATTAAAATAATATTAACTCAGGGATTAAAATAATATTGAAACCACTGTCAATTTCCACAACTGTGAACTCTTTAATTACCTTACTTATACACAAGTCAATCCAGGCAAGAGTGATCAGTAATTTGAAAAGTACTGAGATAGGTACCTCATAACATACTATATAAAATGATTAAACCAACAAGAAGAAATATTGGAGAAATAACCAGGACAAGAGTCCAGCTAAAAGCTCTACAAAGGTTGAAGCACAAAATAATGAGGTCAACATCCAAACACTGGCTAAGGAAATAATCACAGGAGTGAATAAAGAGTTTGAAAGAATTGTCATCAGAAATACAGAAACAACAAATGAGACACTGGAAGAAAACACTAATTATCTCAAGGTTATTAAAGAGCTGAAAGCTGAAATAGCTGAGCTAAGAACACAACTAGCTGAACAAGCTAAAATAGTATCAGAACAGGGTAACAAAATAGATGAACAACAGAAAACAGTAGAGGGGAGAGAGAATAGAATGAATGAGGCTGAAGACAGCATTAGCAAGATCGAGGATGAATTAGAGACAACTAAAAAAGAAGTAAGAGATCTCAAAAAGAGATTAAGAGATACTGAAAACAACAACAGAGAACTATGGGATGAATTCAAAAGAAATAATATACACATTATTGGCTTACCAGAGGATGAAAGAGAGGGAGGGGAAGAAATCATTCTTCAGGACATAATAGCTGAGAACTTCTCTAGTCTGGAAAACATCAAAGACATATAGGTTCAAGAAGCCCAGAGGGTCCCAAACAGAATTAACCCAGACTTAAAGACACCAAGATACGTCATATTTAAAATGGAAAGGAATAAGGATAAAGAAAGGATCCTGTAGGCTGCAAGAGGAAAACAAAGAGACACCTGTAGAGGAAAACCCATAAGATTAGCAGCAGACTTCTCCACACAAACACTACAGACCACAAGAGAATGGCAAGATATCTATCAAGTGCTCAATGAAAAAGGCTTTCAACCAAGAAGACTGTATCCTGCTAGACAGTCATTCAGACTAGATGGAGGCATAAAAAACTTCTCAGACAAGCAACAGTTGAAAGAATTAACTATCACCAAACCTGCCCTGAAAGAAGTTCTGAAAGGTCTCCTATAAACAGTCAGAACACCATACATAGGCAATATAAGAACACTCTAAAACTCTACAAGAATGGCATTAAATTATATTCAATCTTTGATATCAATAAATGTCAATGGCCTGAATTCAACTATTAAAAGTCACAGAATAGGAAGACGGATCAGAAAACACAACCCAGCAATATTCTGTCTACAGGAAACATATCTAAATCAACAACAACAAAAAAACACAGACTCAAAGTGAAAGGACAGAAAACTATCATACAAACCAATGGCCCACAAAAAAGGGCAGGAACAGCTATTCTCATATCTGACACAATAGACTTTAAAATAAATAAAATTTAAAAAAAAAGGGATGGACACTACTTAATGCTTAGAGGATCAGTAAATCAAGAGGACTTAATTATTAACATCTATGCACCCAATGAGAAGCCATCTAAATACATCAAACATCTACTGAAAGAGCTACAGCAATATATTAACAGCAGCACAGTCATAGTAGAGGACTTCAACACCCCACTCTGTCAGCTTGACAGGTTATCCAGTCAGAAAATCAGTAAAGACATAAGGGAGCTAAATGAGGAGATAGATAAACTAGAACTATTGGACATTTTCAGAGTCATTCATCCCAAGAAACTGGAATACACATTCTACTCAGTTCAACATGGGTCATTCTCAAGGATAGACCATATGTTAGGCCACAAAGAAATCATCAGCAAATGCAAGAGCATTGAAATCATCCCTAGCATCTTCTCATACCACAGTGGAATTAAACTAACACTTAACAATCAACAAAAGATTAATAATAGTCCCAAAATGTAGATGCGCAACAGTATACTACTTAATAACTACTGGGTCAAAGAGGAAATCAAAGAAGAAATCAAAATGTTTTGAGAGGTCAATGAAAATGAAGACACAAGCTATCAAAGTATTTGGGACACAGCTAAGGCAGTACTGAGAGGGAAATTCATAGCCATAAAAGCACATGTTAGGAAGCAAGAAACAGCACAAATAAACAGCCTGATTGCACATCTTAAAGACCTAGAAGAAGATAAACAAAGGAACCCTAAAGCAACCAGAAGGACAGAAAGCACCAAAGTTAGGGCAGAAATCAAGTTAGGGCAGAAATTGAAAATAAGAAAACCATACAAAAGATCAATGAAAGTAAATGTTGGTTCTTCGAAAGAGTAAACAAAATTGACAAATCTTTAGCCAGACTCACAAAACAAAAAAGGGAGAAGACCTGAATAAATCAGAACATAAATGAAAGCAGAGATATTACAATAGACACTGCAGAAATTCAGCATTATCATGTGAGACTTCTATGAATAACTATATGCCACCAAGCTAGAGAACCTGGAAGAAATGGATGATTTCCTAGATATCTATGAACTTCCAAAATTAAGTAAAGAGGAACTAGATAATATGAACAGGTCCATCATAGCTAATGCAATTGAAACAGTTATTAAAAACTTTCTCAAGAATAAAAGTCCTGGACCAGTTGGTTTTACAAATGAACTCTATAAAACCTTCAAGGAAGAACTAATACCTCTTCTTTTAAAAGTCTTCCACAAGATTGAAGACTTCCCTTCCAGCTTCTGTGAAGCCAACATCACTTTGATACCAAAAGCAGACAGGAACATATCCAAAAAAGAGAACTACAGATCAATATCTCTGATGAGCATAGATGCTAAAATATTGAACAAAATTCTAGCCAACCGGACACAGCAGTATATTAAAGAGATTGTTCATCATGACCAAGTGGGGTTTATCCCTGACATACAAGGTTGGTTTAATATATGTAAGTTAATCAACATGATCCACCACATCAATAAAAGCAAGACCAAAAACCACATGGTCATATCAATAGATGCAGAGAAAGCCTTTGACAAAATGCAACATCCCATTATGTTCAAAACACTACCATAATGGGATTAGATGGAAAATTCCTGAAGATAGTGGAGTCTATATATAGCAAACCTACAGCCAACATCATACTCAATGGTGAAAAACTGGAAACATTTCCCCTCAGATCAGGTACGAGACAGGGCTGCCCACTATCACTATTATTATTCAACATAGTGTTGGAAGTTCTTGCCATAGCAATCAGGCAGGAGCAAGGAATTAAAAGCATACAGATTGGAAGAGAAGAAGTCAAACTCTCCCTATTTGCAGATGACATGATAGTATACATAGAAAACCCAAGGAATTCAGCAAGAAGGTTTTGGAAATCATCAGGCAATACAGTAAGGTGTCAGGCTGCAAAATTAACATTCAAAAGTCAGTGATAATCCTCTATGCAAATACTAAGTTAGAAGAAGTTGAAATCCAGAAATCAGTTCCTCTTACTATAGCAACAAAACAATAAAATATCTAGGAATAAACCTAACCAAAGAAGTGAAAAACTTGTATACTGGAAATTCTGAGTCACTACTCAAGGAAATTGAAAAAGACACAAACCCATGCTCATAGGTTGGAAGAATTAACATCATCAAAATGAATATACTACCCAGAGCCATATACATATTTAATACTATCCCCATCAATATTCCAACTATTTTTTTTTTAGGAGAATACAACAAATGCTACAGATTTTTATCTGGAACCAGAAAAGACCTAGAATTGCCAAAACAATCTTGAGAAGACAGAACAGAAATGGAGGCACCACATGCCCAGATCTCAAATTGTATTATAGGGCCACTGTCATCAAAACTGTTTGGTACTGGAACATGAATAAACATACTGACCAGTGGAATAGAATTGAGAGCCCAGAAGTAAGCCCCCACACCTGTGGACATCTAATCTTTGACAAAGGTGCCCAGACTATTAAATGGGGAAAGCAGAGTCTCTTCAACAAATGGTGTTGGAAAAAAAAAGGGTTGAAGTATGCGGAATAATGAAACTGAACCACTGTATTTCACCAAACACAAAAGTAAATTCCAAGTGGATCAAGGCCTTGGATGTTAGACTGCAAACTATCAGATACTTAGAGGAAAAATATTGGCAGAACTCTTTTTCGCATAAATTTTAAAGACATCTTCAGTGATATGAATCCAATTACAAAGAAGACTAAGGTAAACCTATGTGACTACATCAAATTAAAAAGCTTCTGCACAGCAAATGAAACCACTACCCAAACCAAGAGATCCCTCACAGAATGGGAGAAGATCTTTACATGCCATACATCAGACAAGAAGCTAATAACCAAAATAGATAAACAGCTTGCCAAACTCAACAAGAAAACAAATAACCCCATCCAAAAATGGGGAGAGGACATGGACAGAATATTCACCACAGAAGAGATCCAAAAGGCTAAGAAACACATGAAAAAATGTTTCAAGTCTTTGATTGTCAGAAAAATGCAAATAAAGACAACAATGAGATACCACTTCACTGCTATGAGAATGTCATACATCAGAAAAGGTAAAACAGAAATTGCTGGAGAGGTCAAAGGAATCCTCCTGCACTGCTCGTGGGAATGGAAATGGGTCCAACCTCTGTGGAGAACAGTCTGGAGAACTCTCAGAAGGCTAGAAATGGACCTACTCTATGACCCTGCAATTCCCCTCCTGGGGTTATATCCTAAGGAGCCCAACACACCCATCCAAAAAGATCTGTGTACACATAATGTTCTTAGCAGTACAATTTGTAAGAGTCAAAACCTGGAGGCAACCCAGGTGTCCAACAACAGATGAGTGGCTGAGCAAGTTGTGGTATATATACACAACAGAATACTACTCAGCTATGAAAAGCGGTGACTTCACCGTTTTCAGTCGGTCTTGATGGACCTTGAAAAATTCATGTGAAGTGAAATAAGTCAGAAACAGAAGGATGAATATGGGTTTATCTCACTCTCAGAGAGAAGTTGAAAAACAAGATCAGAAGAGAAAACACAAGTAGAAGCTGAACTGGAATTGGCATGTTGCACCAAAGTAAAAGACTCTGGGCTTGGTTGGGGGGGGGGGAGAATATAGGTCCAAAAAGGATGACAGAGGACCTGGTGGGATTTGTATTGTTATATGGAAAACTGGGGAATGTTATGCATGTACAAACTATTGTATTTACTGTTGAATGTAAAACATTAATTCCTCAATAAAGAAATTTTAATAAAAGAATAAAGTGCTAGATGTCAAGGTTCTTACAGGAGAGGAGAAATTTACATTCACTTCTGATTAAACTCTGTCAGCAAATTAAAATGTAGAGTCTAAAATTAGAATCAGTCTACAAGTGAGTCAAAAGAGCTTTTAAAGTGCCTTCTCTTGGTCACATGATCAAAATATACTTTATTCTTCTGCATAAAACACCATCTGTTTCTTATAGCTTTCCTGAGTGGATGAAAATGAAATAGAAAATTCCCCTTGGCCATATTATTTCATTTTAATCTGTCATAAATCTTCATTTTGCATTTTATAGTTTATGTTTTTTTCTTTATAAATGAGTTCCTTATACCATTCAGACACATACAACCTCCTGTCACCATTAGTGAATATGCACATATCTATTTTGCACACTCATGTAACAGATAGATTGATGGATGGATCCATATATACATCATTGCATTAGACTGACGCTGGTATTGCAGTAGGTAATCACAGTTCTCCTTCACTGTTTTCCTTACCTGCTTATAAGAGCAAAAGGAAGATGGATATTCTTCTTGATCATAAATGACACTAATGATTAATCAACAGAAGATGAAATTTCAGAATTTTACAATTTTTTTCTACTTCAGAGAAAGTCTGAGTGTATTACTAGGCATGCTGAAGTTAATCTGCTTTTTCTGAATATTCTTTATTGCTAGTTGATAAACTGTGGGATTTATAAAGACTACAGATTATTAATTAAAAAATTTGAGCTGCATTTATGACTTTCTGTAAGACTGTAAGCAAGTAAGCCAATACTCAGTAATCCTCAGATGAGTTATGAGGAAACAATAAACCTCTAAGACTTTCTGAAGCTTAAAAGCAATCATCTCTTCAACAGTTTTTTAAAGTGTTAAAAAAAAACAAAGATAAAAAATGACATTGCAGCTATGCCTTACTTCTGTTACATAGTGACAGGACTTAATTAAAGTTACACTTAATTAGAATTTGATTGCTGCCATAACGATGAGCATTGTTTACTTCAAATGTCACTAAGACCTTATGTTTTGAGTCTACTCCTTGGGTCTCACCTTAACAGCTAGCACTTGAGTGGAGAACAGAACACTTTCAGTCCGGTCGGAGGAGAAGGGCTAGTGACGACATCAAAATACAGTTCTTTTGAGATGAATACCTTGGTATTGTCAGCATATCATACAATACAAAGGAATTTTTACAACATGAACTATAATGAGCATTGTGTTCTTTAAAAAATATTTCACGATACAAATCATATGAGATGAGACTCAGATGAGAAGAGGGGAAAGAGAAAGATTGAAGCCAAAGCACTACTTGGCATATAGAGTGTTGGAGATCAAACAGGGAGCCCAAGCCTGTGTTCTAAATTCTGAGATATTTCCCTAGCCACTATGTTCTTAAATTAAACCAAAAAAAAAAAAAAAAAAAGAGTAACACATTTCATTTCAGTTGAGGTGGATAGGAGTAAAACATGAAATGTACTGTGTAATATTATGCAGCTATGTTTTAAGCTCAGTTAAACTATGTAAGAACACTCTTTCAGACTCTTACTTCTGAAATCCCATAGTTTATTTCATTTTGTATTTTCTTCCATAGTTCATTTATGTCTTTCAATAAGCTTTCCTGCAAAATGTGGGTTATGGTTACTTATTTTGTAATGTATGTCAGTTTTGAGATTACATTAATACTAGAGAATCCCTCTCCTACCCCATCCTTCTCTACAAATGAATTTTTTGCTTCCTTTGGACCTTTTCTCTAGTATTCTAAACTTTTGAAAATAAGGTTTGGCTTCTGAGGATGAATATTACTTAAGTATAAAATAAACCATCAGGGCAGGGGTAGATAGCATGCTGGTTATGCAAACAGACTCCCATGCCTGAGGCTCCAAAGTCTCAGGTTCAATCCCCTGTACCACCATAAGCCAGAGCTGAGCGCAGTGCTCTGGTAAAAATAAATAAATAAACAAATAGATAAACAAATAAATAAACCATCAGAGAAAATAGATACATAGGAAAATATGTTGGTAGACAAGAGCCCAAATTAAAAAACACACCACCCTTTACCAAATTTGCCCATTAGTAAATAAACATAAGAGGCTGCCCAAAATATAATTTACTTATTTTGGTAATTCTATTGAAGGAATTAGGACAACTTTCTGACTACACAAAGTAGTCAGAGTACACAAAGAAGAAAATTTATCCCCCAAGAATAACGTCATTTTTCCCCAAAGTCCTCCCTCTTTGATTTAAGACAAAACTATTATGTAACATGAATTTCACATAAATTTCTCATTATTTCTAAAATATTATATCAAAAAATCTTCACCAGTAGATTCAGGGCTATCCTATCATGCTGAGCCTATTCAGAGAATGCCCTATTCATGCCCTGTTCAGAGAATCCTGGGATTTCCACAGAGATCTGATGGGCTAGAAACAGGCTGGGAGTATGGTTTGACCTGCCATGCTCAGACCCAGTGGAGAAGCAATTACAGCCAGCCCTCCCACCTTCTATACCCCATAAACATCTTTGGTCAAAAAAAAAAAAATCTGGGGAAACCTGGTGTTCTCACAACATGCAATTAACTCCATGATTATACTTGCTTTTTTTTTTTTTTTTTTTTATCATGCAACTTCATCCTGATTTTTAAATGACTCTGTAGACTTTAAAATCTCAAGGGCTGAGCATTACAATCTTGGTACCTAAGGACAGCATCTTACCTTTTTTTTTTTTTTCCTGTTTTCTTTTTTAATTGGGGAATTAATGTTTTATATTCAACAGTAAGTACAATAGTTTGTACATGCATAACATTCCCCAGTTTCCCATATAACAATACAACCCCCACTAGGTCCTCTGAATCCTTCTTGAACCTGTATTCTCCCCACCCACCCACCCGAGTCTTTTACTTTAGTGTGATATGCCAATTCCATGACAGGTTCTACTTATGTTTTCTTTTCTGATCTTGTTTTTCAACTTCTCTCTGAGAGTGAGATCAACCCATATTCATCCTTCTGTTTCTGACTTATTTCACTTAACATGAATTTTTCAAGGTCCATCAAGATTGGCTGAAAATGGTGAAGTCACTGCTTTTCATAGCTGAGTAGTATTCTGTTGTGTATATATACCACAACTTGCTCAGCCACTCATCTGTTGTTGGACACCTGGGTTGCTTCCAGGTTTTGGCTATTACAAATTGTGCTGCCAAGAACATATGTGTACACAGATCTTTTTGGATGGATATGTTGGGTTCCTTAGGATATATCCCCAAGGAGAGGAATTGCAGCATCATAGGGTAGGTCCATTTCTAGCCTTCTGAGAGAAGACCACAAACTATTAAGATACTTAGAAGAAAATATTGGCAGAACTCTTTTCCGCATAAATTTTAAAGACATCTTCAATGAAACAAATCCAATTACAAAGAAGACTAAGGCAAGTATAAACCTATGGGACTACATCAAATTAAAAAGCTTCTTCAAAGCAAAAGAAACTACTACCCAAACCAAGAGACCCCTCACAGAATGGGAGAAGATCTTTACATGCCATATATCAGACAAGAGTTTAATAACCAACATATATAAAGAGCTTGCCGACCTCAACAACAAGACAACAAATAACCCCATCCAAAAATGGGGGGAGGACTTGGACAGAATATTTACCACAAGAGATCCAAAAGGCCGAGAAACACATGAAAAAAATGCTCCAAGTCTCTGCTTGTCAGAGACATGCAAATAAAAACCTCTGTGGAGAACAGCCTGGAGAGCATCTTACCCTTTGTTAAGACTCCAAAACAAAACAAAACAAAACAAAACAAAAATCTTTGGTTCATACTCCCAGAGGGATAAAGAATAGGGAACCTTCCATTGTAGGGGATAGGATATGGACTTAGAGTGACTGAGGGAAGTGAAAGAGGAAGTAGGTGAGGAGGGCCCAAGTAGAAACTTACATTTTTATAAATATAATTTTTGTTGTTCCGCCCACACAGCATCTTGATGTTTTCAAATTCACAGTAACTGTGAATATTGAATATTTACTTTAGGTCGAATTTCTATTGTAAAATATTTACAGAAAATATAAGGAACACAATTGTTACTTTTGCAGAGATGGTATTATATATTTTATTTAATTTATTTTTTTGGTATTATATATTTTAAAATGTAATCACTATTACAGAATGATATAGTAGCTCATCATCCTGATATCTCTAAAACCAATTTTGAAAGGAATAATAATTGGGACTGGGTGGTGGTGCATCTGGTTGAGCACACATGTTACAATGCGCAAGGACCTGAGTTTAAGCTTCTGGTCCCCACCTGTAGGGGGAAAGCTTCATGAGTGGTGAAGCAGTGCTGCAGGTGTCTCTCTGTCTCTATTTCCCCCCTTCCTCTCAATTTCTGGCTGTCTCTAACCAATAAATAAACAAAGATAATAATTTTTTTAAAAAAATTAAAAAGAATGAAATAAATAATAATGACCACTTCCTCTCAAATTATTTTTTACTCATTTTTTCATAGGGACAGGCTTTAATTTAACTATTAAGGCACAAGATAAATATAATGGTCAGTTTAATAAACAAAGGTTGATAGAATAATAAAGAGACAATAGAAATAATTTTAGACACTATAATGGGAAAATAGAAAAGAAAAAAAGAGGTAGAGAGAAGAGTTATTCAGTTATTCAGAAAGAATGTAAGATAGGATCTGTTAAATTTAGATGTTCAGATTAAAAATATATATGAGCTTATAACTAGGCTCACCAGGACATTAGATTCTGAACCAAAAGGAAAACGAAAAGCTTTCTGCTCTCAAGGTCTTTAAAAATATTATTTATTTAGGATAGAGACAGAGAGAAATTGAGAGGGAAGGAGGAGCAGAGAGGGAAAGAGAGACATGATAGCACTGGTTCACCATTTGTGAAGCTCTGTCCCCTGCAAGTGGGGATCCAGGACTTGAAGCAAAATCCTTGCATCCTGGAATGTGTGTACTCAACCAGGTGTGCCAGTACCCACCTCCCCTGTTTTTGATTTCAAAAATTTTATGTTTTAGAGGTGGGAGGTATCAGTTAAATTTAGGTTGTCTCCATTAAAGACGTTTATAAAGATACCCAAAATAAGACTGTGCTGCTGTGGTGATTCCACACCCTCGTTACCCAACTGTATATCTTTCTTTACCTTCATATAGTAAATAAGTTCCATTCTCAAGGCATTCATATTACGGCTCAAAACAGCTGCTGGGGCACAAATCCTCATATCCATCACCAGACAATAAGATCAGCAAAAAAAGTAGAACTAGTATACCTAAAAAAAAATTCTATAAGGTTTTAATCTCCTTACATTTCTACTTATAAGGTCAGGACCTAGGCAACTAGAAACCTGTATCTGAGAGGAAGACTAGAAAGTAAAATATTTCTGTCAGTCATATCAAATTGGCCTTCCTTCCTTCCTTCCTTCCTTCCTTCCTTCCTTCCTTCCTTCCTTCCTTCCTTCCATCCTCCCTCCCCTTCCTTCCTTCCCTTCCCTTCCCTTCCCTTCCCTTCCCTTCCCTTCCCTTCCCTTCCCTTCCCTTCCCTTCCCTTCCCTTCCCTTCCCCTTCCCCTTCCCCTTCCCCTTCCTCCCTCCCTCCCTTCCTCCCTTCCTCCCTTCCTCCTTCCCTTCCCTTCCTTCCTTTCTCCCTTCCTTCCTTCCTTCCTTCCTTCCTTCCTTCCTTCCTTCCTTCCTTCCTTCCTTCCTTCTTTCTTCCCTCCCTCCCTTCTTTCCTTCCACCAGGATTATCACTGGGGCTTGGTGAGTGTA
Organism: Erinaceus europaeus; assembly: GCF_950295315.1. Taxonomy (NCBI): domain Eukaryota; kingdom Metazoa; phylum Chordata; class Mammalia; order Eulipotyphla; family Erinaceidae; genus Erinaceus; species Erinaceus europaeus. Next base: position 37,632,709 of record NC_080170.1, read on the forward strand.
CTATGAATCTACTGCTCCCAGTGGCCATTTTCCCTTTCTACTATTAATAGATAGGACAGATAGAAATAAAGAAGGGAAGGGGGAAATAGAGAGTGAGAAAGAGAGACACCTGCAAATTTGCTTCACCACTCATGAAGCACCCCTGCCCCCTCCCCGCCCCCAGCAGGTGGAGAGTGGGTCTTTGTGCATGGTAATGCGTGCGCTTAACCCAGTCAGTGCACCACTGCCCAGGCATTTTTTTTTTTTGATAGAGGGTGAGACAAAGAGAGTGAGTGAGAGAGAGAGAGAGAAGACAAAGTGAAGGGGAAACACTTGTATCACTCTGCTACTCCTCATGAAACTTCCCCCTTGCAGGTGAAGGCTAGGGGTTAGAGCACAGGACCTCGTGCATGTAACATGTGTACTCTACTGAGAGTTCTGTCACCTGTCTCCCACCCCTATGTTTTTCTTTAGAGCCTTACGACAACTTTTATTATATTTTACTTAAAAGGAAAGCAAGGACATCTAGTTATTTATTTATTTTATTTTTAATGAATACAGAGATAAAAATACAAACAGAGATAGAGAGACCACCTGGCTTATAGTGGTACCAGGGTCTTGAACCTGGAACTTCAAAGCCTCAGGCATGAAAATCTCCAGTATACTATCTTGGCAGACCCAGACATCTAATATTTTAAAATTACTATTAAATCATTGTATTAAATATATTTTATAAAATTTATATTTTATGAAATTAATTTTATTAAATTATTTTAAATTACTATTTATATTATATTTATAAAATGGAAATATTGAAAAGACTATAGGCTAAGAGGGGTATGTTTCCACATAATGCCTACCCCCCAGAGCTCCATATCCAATTCCCTCTCTTGATAGCTTCCTTGTTCTTTATCCATCTGGGAGTATGACCCAAGGTCATTTTGGGGTGCAGAAGGTGGAAGGTCTGGCTTCTGTAATTGCTTCTCTGCTGAACATGGGCTTTGGCAGGTGGACCCGTACTCCCAGTCTGTCTCTCTCTTTCCCTAGTCGGGTAGAGATCTTGGAAGGCTGGACTCCAAGACATATGGTGGGGTCATCTGCCCAGGAAAGTCTGGTTGGCATCATGGTATCATCTGGAAGCTGGTGGCTGAAAAAGAGTTAATATATAAAGCAGAACAAATTGTTGACTAATCATGAACCTAAAGGCAAGAATATTGCAGATGAAGATTGGGGTCTCCATTTTGGGAAAAGCTAGTAGGTCTATCTTAGGTATATTCCAAGGGGCCCATGACTTTACTAGTTTCTGCCTGAGCCCACATCTAATATACAGGTGGACTCAAGTTATTATCTGGGGAGATGGTGTCATAGTTGAAAAAAGGACAAGAAAGCTGGATCAGGGAAGAGAGTAGCTTAAATATGGGAAAAGTGTATGTAAATATTATTAACTGTAAACCCCCATCAATTTAATCTATGGCACATATTCAGCACAGGAGCCTATGTAATCTTTGCATCCCTGTAGGTCTGAGCTCCCAGACATCTTTTTTTTTTTTTTTCAAATTTATTTACCGGGGGATTAATGTTTTATAGTCAACAGTAAATACAATAGTTTGTGCATGCATAACATTTCTCAGTTTTCCACATAACAATACAACTCCCATTAGGTCCTCTGTCATTCTTTTCCAAGACCTGTACTCCCCCCCCACCACCACCACCAGAGTCTTTTACTTTGATGCAATACACCAACTCTAGTCCAGGTTCTACTTGTATTTTCTCTTCTGATCTTGTTTTTCAACTTCTGCCTGTGAGTGATAGTCATCCTTCTGTTTTTGACTTGTTTCACTTAACATGATTTCTTAAGGCGCCATCCAAGATGGGCTAAAAATGGTAGAATCACCATTTTTAAAAAAGTAGATGAGTAGTATTCCATTGTGTATATATACAACAACTTGATCAGCCACTCACCTGTTGTTGGACACCTAGGTTGCTTCCAGGTTTTGGCTCTTACAAATTGTGCTGCTAAGAACATAGGTATATGCCAGGCTAGCTTTGCGAGCAGGAGAGAGATGACCAGGAACTCATGGCTGAGTGGGAATGCAATCTGCCCTCATTTATTAATCAGATACATCGCCTTTTATTTACCTCTTCACCGGAAGTGACAAGGGCAAAGGAAATGACTAGGAGAGGGGGCGGAGCAAAAAGAAAAGCACTAACAGAACATAGAAAGCTTCCATCTAACCAGTGGGATTAAACCAATACACTGCAGGCAGAGAAGAAATTAGCAAGTTTCCATCTAACCAATGGGGATTAAACCAATACCCTGCAGGCAGGGTGGGTCTCAGGCAAAACAGTGATTATGTAATTAGACCACAACATCAAGCAATGCAGCAGACCTGATGTAATGAACAACAGGTATTCACAAATCTTTTTGGATGGGTGTGCTGCTTTCCTTGGGATCTCTCCCCAGGAGAGGAATTGCAGGATCATAGGGTAGGTCCATTTCTAGCCTTTTGAGAGTTCTCCAGACTGTTCTCCACAGAGGCTGGACCCATTTCCATTCCCATCATCAGTGCAGGAGGGTTCCTTTGACCCCACAATCTCTCTAGCATTTGTTGCTGCTACTTTTCTGATGTATGACATTCTCACAGGAGTGAAGTGATATCTTGTTGTTGTCTTTATTTGCATTTCTCTGACAATCAAAGACTTGAAACTTTTTTTTTATGTGTTTCTCGACCTTTCAGATCTTTTCTGGGTAAATATTCTGTCTATGTTCTCTCCCCATTTTTGGATGGGGTCGTTTGTTTTCTTGTTGAATTTTGTAAGCTCTTTATATACCAGACATCTAATTTTTAAGGTTTGTTCATTTATTTATTTATTTTTCTCCAGGGTTATTTGCTGGGGCTCAGTGCCTGCACACTGTTCCTGGAGGCCATTTTTTTTCCCGTTTTTCTTGCCCTTGTTGTTGTCGTTATCATTATTGTTGCCATTGATGTAATTGTTGTTGGATAGGACAGAGAGAAATCGAGAGAGAAGGGGATACAAAAAGGAGGAGAGATAGACATCTGCAGACCTGCTTTACCACCTGTGAAAAGATCTCCCTGTAGGTGGGGAGCTAGAGGCTTAACTGTGATTCTTACTCAGGTCCTTGTGCTTTGTGCCATGTGCGTTTAACCAGCTGCACTACCGCTGGACCCCCTGTTCATTTATTTTATGAGAGAAAGAGAGAGATCAGAGCAGCTACCATCTCTAAAAAATACATTAAAAAATATTAAGAGAGGAATCCAGAGACGTAACCCTAGAGCAACCACTACTACCAACAATGCACTGTAATAGCATAGTTATTGAACTGTCTACAAAGTCTCACTAGGGGGATAAGTCATAAGTATGTTGATAGTCTATATGCTGACTACTATTTAAGCAAAGATCCAGAAAGTGTTTATCAAAATGTCTTAACATTTTCCACAATTCTTCCTTCCTTTGAATATTAACCGGGATGTTTAAGAATCAAAGAGAAGTGGAAATACCCCAAAACTTTTGCATTTTTCTTTTATTGAAGTATTTAATATTCAGAAGCAAGAATATTCAGAAGAAATAAATCTGAATGTATAAAGAAGTTCACACCCAGGAAAATACAGGTAGGAATGGAGTTGGTAGGAAGGGGATTTGTGGGCACTTGCTCCAGTGTAGGGTTCCTTGGATAATGAGTTGGTTCTGAGGCACATTTGACACAAGTAGTTAGCAGGTCCCAATAGAACTGAATATTTGTGATTCATAGAAAACCAGCTCACCAGTGCAGCTTTATTTATTTATTTATTTATTTATTCATCCATTCACTAATTTATATTATCTTTATTTATTGGATAGTGACAGCCAGAAATTGAGAGGGAAGGGGGTGATAGAAAGGGAGAGAGAAACAGAAAGACACCTGCAGCCCTGCTTCACCACTTGTGAAGCTTTCTCCCTATAAGTGGGGACTGGGAGCTTGAACCCAGATCCTTTTGCACTGTTACATGTGCACTCAACCAGGTGCACCACCACCCAGCCCTGCTTTAATGTGTTTTTCTCAGCATACCTTTGACTAGAATACAAGGTGCCTATATTATTATGTTAATAAAGAAGTCTTAACTGTTAATTTTCTTTAGTAAAAGCTTATTAATATTAATAAAAAATTTCCTGAAATTTGTGTCATATGCTCATATGAAGTAAACAAAGACTTACCTTAAAGGCGAAGGAAATGTCGATGTTATCATATAGTCTATATGAAAATATTTACTGTTTGAACTTTTAGTAATGGAATGAATTTGTTTTTAAATTGCTTAACCATTTTTTAATATATACATAGGACTCTGATTTTTAGCACATTGTGAGATGAAGTGATTATACTTCATATTTTTCATCCTCTAATTGATGTAGCAATTACTGAAACTAGACTAGGGCTTCATGAACTAAGCATAGTTACTAACATGCATTCTTATTTTCAACCTAATTAATTCAAAGATATCAGAATTCAAAAGGAAAAATACACAGAAGAAGCAATGGAAAAATTTTCAGTAACTACTCACAGTCATTCACAATGCAATTATACACAAATATAATTGTGGAAAAATGAAACTAAAAGTGTTCAACTAGTAAACTTTCAGAAAAAGATGTTAAATGCTCCATCAATGCCTTATGACATGAGTTCTTATTTTTCATTTAGTAAAAGTCTCTGTATTGTAGATAATATATATTTTACTTTTATTAGTGATTTAATAATAATTAACAAGATTGTAATATAACAGGGGTACAATTCCATAGAATTCCCACCACCAGAGTTCCGTGTCCCTTCCCTTCTATTGGGAGCTTTCTTATTCTTTAACCCTCTGGGAGTAATGACCAAAAATCTTTATGGGGTACAAAAGGTGGAAGGTCTGGCTTCTGTAACTTCTTCTCCACTGGACATAGGCATTATCAGGTTGATCCATACCCCTAGCCTGTTTCTATCTTTCCTTACTGGGGTAGAGCTCTGGAGAGATGATTTCTAGGACACATTGGTGAGGTTTTCTGCCTAGAAGTCAGGACAACATCATGTAACTTGGTGGCAGAAAGAAGGTAAGCAGGAAAATTTGTTTAATAAACAGAAACCCAAAGGTAGGAATAGAGCAGATGAAACTAGGGGTCTGCATGTGAGAAGAAACTAGGAAGTCTATTTTAAGTGTGTTCCAAAGGGCTTTAGTAATTTTTGCCTGAGCCTGATACCTAAGAGGCAAGAGGACTAAAAGTATTGTCTGGGAAGATAGTGTCAGAGTTGAGAAAAAGGAATAGAAAGCTGTATTAGTGCAGAGAGTAGCTCTTAAACATGAAGAAAATATATGAATGCTATTAACTGTTAGCCCAATCTATCTGACCTAGGGCCCATATATATTCATATTTAGCACAGGAGCCTGTGTAAACTCTGAGTTCCTATCAGTCTGAGACCACAGTCCATGGTCACAGCTAGGAATATTCTAGGTTGCCTTCATTTCCCTACCACTCTTCATGGAGTGGCAGAGTAGGTTGACCCAGGCTCTCTTCAGAGAGTGAGGCCGTTCCTACCATTGCTGTTCTACATTGAGGACCAGGTCCTGGATAGGCCCTCAAGGGGGCTTATGATGACTTTTCTGATGGAAATGATCAGTGAGGATGAAGAGACAGGTTTATTAGAGATTTAGGCCCATCATTGATCATATATATTTAAAACTTTTATTTATAAAAGGGAATATTGACAAGACCATAAGATAAGAAGGGCACAATTCCCACTACCAGAACTCTCTGTCCAATCCCTCCCCTTGATAGCTTTCCGATTCTTTATACCTCTGGGAGTATGGATCCAGGAAGTAGATCATATTTTTAACAAGATGTGAAACTGTTTGAGGAATGGCTTCATTAGTAATGGGTAGTCAATTCCAAATGAATCAAAGACATGGAAACTAGACAAGAAGCCATCAAATATGTGGAAAATAACATTGGCAGAACACCTCATATTGTCTTGCTTTGGAGATGTCTTAGAAGACTCGAGTCCAGCAGCAAGGAAAATAAAAGCAAAAATAAAACAATGGAACTACATCAAGCTGAAAAGCTTCTGTACCATCAGAAAAGAAAGACACCCTATACAATGGGAAATTTTTTCCCCACCTGCAGGGGAGTCACTTCACAGACGGTGAAGCAGGTCTGCAGGTGTCTTTCTCTCCCCCTCTCTGTCTTCCCCTCCTCTCTCCATTTCTCTCTGTCTTATCCAAGAACAACAACAATAAAACAACAAGTGCAACAAAAAGGGAATAAATAAATACTAAAAAAAAAGAAAAAAACTATCTATTTAAAAAAAAGGAAAAAAAAAGAATGGGAATTTTTTATATGACATACATCAGACAAAGGGTTAATCACCAAAATATATAAAGAGCTATGGCATTTAGCAGAGCAAAAAGTTTCTTCTTCTAGCGTTTGCCCTTCTTCCATAGCCAGTCAACAGGTCAGGTTGAAAGCTGTCAGGAGCTGCTTGTTGCTGGCTTTGAAAGTGACTGGGATCCATGTGGATTCAGTCGGCTAGGAAGGATCGTCAGTTTCCCCAATGAATGGGTACTCACGGGATGCACCACGAGAAGGTCGATCCAATGCATCCCATAGCAAAAAGTAAACAACTTCATTAAGATGTTGGGAGAGGATATGGACACTATCTTCACCAAAGAAGAGATCCAGTGAGTCAACAGGCATTTGGAGGAAAAAAAAAGTGCTCAAGGTCACTGATTATCAGAGAAAAGCAAATAGAGGCAACAATGAGATACCACTTTTTTAGCTGCAGGAATGCCATTCATTGGAAGGATAAAAACAAGAAGTATTAGTGAGGATGTGAGGGAAAAGGAACCCTTTTACACTGCTAGCAGGAATGTAAATTGGCCCAACCCGAATGGAAAACAAGCTGAAGTTTCCTTATAAAACTAGAAATGGGGAGTTGGGCGGTAGCGCGTTGGGTTAAGCGCAGGTGGTGCAAAGCACAAGAACTGGTGTAAGGATCCGGGTTAGAGCCCCAGCTCCCCTCCTGCAGGGGAGTCACTTCACAGACGGTGAAGCAGGTCTGCAGGTGTCTATCTTTCTCTCCCCCTCTCTGTCTTCCCCCTTCTCTCTCCATTTCTCTCTGTCCTATCCAACAACAATGACGACAATAATAACTACAATAATAAATCAACAAGGGCAACAAAAGGGAATAAATAAATAAACTAAAAAAAACTAGAAATGGACTTACCTGATGATCCATCAATTCTTCTCCTGGTTATTTATCCAGAGGAAATAAAAATAGCCATCCAAAGAAATCTATGTATACCTATGTGCACAAAAACACAAATTGTAATAGCCCAAACTTGAAAACAACCCAGATTCAATATGACATATGAATAGCAAATGAAATTGTGGTATATATGCACAATGGAATAGTACTCAGCTGTGAAATCATCTCTTTGGCCTCATCTTGGATGAATTTTATTTTTTTAATATTTATTTATTTATTCCCTTTTGTTGCCCTTGTTGCTTTATTGTTATAATTATTGTTGTTGTTATTGTTGGACAGGACAGAGAGAAATGGAGAGGGGGTTAAGACAGAGAGGGGGAGAGAAAGATAGACACCTGCAGACCTGCTTCACCACCTGTGAAGAGACTCCCCTGCAGGTGGGGAGCTAGGGGCTTGAACTGGGATCCTTAAGCCACTGTGCTACCGAGAGACTCCCCTTAGATGGATCTTATAGCCATCCTGTTAAGTGACAGAAGCCACAAATGTAAGGATGAATGTAGGATGATGTTATACTTAGATAGAACTTAAGGAACAAGGGCAGAAGAGAAAAACACAAAGTGAAACTTGGTTTGAGAGTGGTATATTGCATCCATGCAAAAGACTTAGGTGGGAAAGGATTAAAATGGGTGGAGAGGGTGTTAGGGTCCTGGCAAAAAAAAAAAAAAAAAGGACAAAAAAGAGTTGTGGGTGAGAGTGCTTTTGCAGACACCTAACAGGGGAATGAAAAATTGGATCCATGTGTCGACAAATGCTCTATAAACTATCATGTCCCTAATAAAATAATTTTAAAAAGAGAAAAAGTGTTCCCCACTTTCACGTTTTATGTTTATATTCTAAATTTTGATAAGTGTTTTGCTTACTAAATGAGCTCATTTCAAACAGTAAACTGGAAAACAATATGGCTTTTCTCATACCTCTATTCTAAGCATAACATAATGTTCAACAGATACTGGTTATTTTATAAATTCTTATTGAATAAAGTAACAGAAATTATGTATTCCTATTTATGAATCATGAAAATAAGGAGATGGTAAATGGCTTTCTTTGAGACTGTTTTATATTTTATTCTTTAAAAGAACTTATTTGCTAGTGAGACAGAGAGAGAGAGACAGAGAGAGAGAGAGAGAGAGAACACACCAGAGCATCGCTCTGGCACATGGGACCTAGGGGATCAAGTGAGGGACCTCATGCTCCCATGTCAGATACTCTAATTACTGTGCCACATTCCAGGTCCGAAACATTTTTAAAAGATGGAAAAGTCCAATTTCTCACAGACATATCACCAATCACCTTTTGCTTATTTAATGTGAAACACATCTCAGAGGAATTACTAAGTTGGGCTTTATTTATTGCTAATGATCAGAGGGGCATCTAGATGTGTGATGGGAGGAACATCTGGACATGTGAAGAACTATGTGTGCATTTCCCACTATTTCTAAGTTTCCTAAATTTTCTAATTTTCTAACTTTCCTTTCTAATTTCACTCTGTATTTACCCATGAATTGCTAAATAAGCTGCAGATATGAAGCTGTGCAACGATTTGTTTCAAAAGCTAAACATTTCAATGAGATAAGAAATGAAAAACAATTTTCAGGGGCCACCAGTAAAGATCAGATAATATCATCTGTGCAGCAATTTGAGAATGAAGCAGGAGGAAAGTCAGACTCACTCTGTCACTGCATAAATTGTCCCCGTGGGAAGTCAGAGAAGCACTCAGAGAATGGGAAATGGGAAATTCGTGACTCCGCTGGTGAACAGTTCAGTTTACAGTGAACTGCAGTCATGATTTTACAATAACAGCTTCTCAGGAAAACATGATACATCTCAATTCAAAAGGAGTGCTTTCATTGGATTCAAAATGGTTTACTATGGGTAAGACATAGTTTATGAAACTGATGGAATCTGTCACTGAAATAATCTTATTCAACTAGGATTTGGTTAGCAAATTTTACCCTTTAGGAACTGACATGAAATGATAACATAGAGCTTACAACAGACTCTAGTGGGATGTAGAAAGGTATGGATTACAGAATGAAAGGAGTTAAAAAGATCAGTTATCTTAGGCCTAATTTATGGTAATAAACATGCAATCTCTGAAGTTCAAATGTTCTGCTGCTATAGAAATTTCTTAGCTTGGGGTCCTTTTACCTCCTCACCCCCACCCCAGTGTATTTAGTAATATTTGGAGAAAGTTTTGACTGTTGCACGTGTGTGTGTGTGTGTGTGTGTGTGTGTGTGTGTGTGTGTGTATGTTATTGCTACTGGTGTCTACTGGGTTGCTAGAGATGCTACAAGGCATAGGGCAGTTTCTCTCAATAATTACCGAATCCCAAACATGAGTAATACTGTTTATATGATACCCCATGTTTAAGTGAATGCGAAAGAGATGAAGTATGTTTTTATACAAGATCACTTAAGATTCAGGGTGAGATGAGGACAGAGAAAACAAAATGACTTGATAGTATTACTACATTCCTTTGGATTGACTACTTACAGTATTGAACAGGATACTTAGCATCTCTTTTACTAATTCACCCCTCGTTCCATTAGCTATCTCTTAATCTGTCTTGGCTAGAGTCAAAGTAGTGAGGTAGGATTGGAGGAAGAGTTTTATGTATAACCATTAAGCTGTCTCCCTAGTTGGAGGAAGGAATAAAGAAAAAAGGAAAATTCATATTTGGGAGATTTTTTTATTTCTAAGCAGTACAATACATTTGAACATAATAAAATTTAGGCATTCTCATGTTTGTTTTTTATTAGCATTCTTCATGAAGTGATTTTTTTCTGACTATACTGTGACATATGTGATATTTTTCCTTTATCAGGCCTATCACCATCAGGTAGAATTGTTTTCTGGATGGACATAACCTCCATTTTCTTCTTTTCTCTCCTCTCCTCTCCTCTCCTCTCCTCTCCTCTCCTCTCCTCTCCTCTCCTCTCCTCTCCTCTCCTCTCCTCTTCTCTTCTCTTCTCTTCTCTTCTCTTCTTTCCTTTTCATTTAATTTCATTTCTTATTCCTCTTTTTAAATATATATGACAGAATTACATGTCAACAGGCATTTGAGTCCACACCATTCTTACCACCAGAGTTCTGAATCTTCACTCTCCCCACTGCAATCAACACAGTTCCCCTAAAGTTGTAGACATGGGCCAACCATCTTTGCTACAACTATCTGTCCACATTTATACATAGTTACCCCTTCTTTTTTGATTTAAAGTAGGAGTTCTGGCTTCTGTAGCTGCTTCTCTGCCTAGCATGGGCATTTACAGGTTTATCCATACCCTCAGCCTGTTTCTATCTTTCCCTAGCGGACCAGAGCTCTGGAGATACAAGGATCCAGGACACATTAGTGAGGTCGTCTGCCCAGAGAAGTCAGGGTGGAGTCATGGTAGCATCTGTAACTTGGTGGAACCAAAAAGTAGTATCAGAGTAGATGAAATTAGGGTAAAAGCAAGCTAGAAGAACCATTTTAGGCATGTTCCTGGGGGCATGCAACTATAGTAGTTTTTCTTGAGTTTGGTAGCTATCCTGAGGTTTCCTGGGGCTCATGTGAGGTGGCTCCAGCCAGAAGGTAAGTTTACCGAGGCCCTATCACCAGCTCTAGGGACTGCGTGATAAAGAAAGGGGACTCGGGGAGAATTCTGGTACAAACACTAGTTTTATTTGAAGGTGGGCTTGAGTATATATAGAAAGTTAAAGAACATTTTTCAAATATGTCAGAAATTACATGTTTCTTAAAGGTCAGCTTCCCCCTGTGGTGGGGGCTGGTATGACAAGAATTGATGCAGATATATAAAGGTCAACATAATTAGTCTCCTGATGCAGGCATTTAATTACCCAAAGGCATTTGAGAGACAAATAGGGGTTAAACCAGTAAGGTGAGATAGATAGAAGATAAACAAGGCTTGATGTAAATTAAGGACATCGAAGGACACTGTTAGGAGTGTGTGATAAGGTGTGTTCTCATTTGTGATCAGAAGGTAAGGTGAACTTTGAGTAGATGAACCTTAAAGCAGGCAGTCATGTGGCCTGCTGCTAGCAGGGAGAAACTGAGATTTCTGTGAGGCTTGAGAGTCTAACAAGGGAAAGCTGAGTCTGCAAGACTTTTCCCTCTTGGCTCATCTCTATGGAGAGAGGCTAACAAGAGGGGTGTCTTTCCAGACCTCTATCCAAGGGTGGAAAATCTTCCCTAAGCTCTACCAAGATTTCACATAGTCCCACTGAGGTTGGATGAAAATATTGTCTGAGAAAATGCTGTCAGAGTAGATAAAGGGGCTAGAAAGTTGGATTAGGGCAGGGAGTAGCTCCCATTCTTATAAAAAAAAGTTCCATGTCTAAAATTAACTATTTACCTCCATCCACCTGCTCCAGGGTTCATATGTAAATACATAGTTATATTTCGCACCAGAGCCTGTGTAATCTACAAATCCCTGTTGGTCTGAATTTATAGCTCATGGTCACATCTGAGGAACATTGCAGGCTGCATTCATTTCAGGACCAGTCTTTTTCAAGTGGCAGGGCAGGATACCCCCTGCCTCCCTTCAGAGACTGGGGTTATCCCTACCATCATTACTTTATGGTAGAGCCAAGGTCCTGAGAGGGCCCACAAGACTCTGTTCCTTATGGAAGCGACCAGTACCCCCATCTTTTTCTAGCCAACTACTTATCATGGGATGGATCAGACTAAATATTGATCCAAAGAAGGTATTTCTACTAAGTATGCACATATGGTTATCATTAGTAGCCCAAACTTGACCCACTTATAGTAGTACCAGCAGTTACCAGCAGTAATTTGCTCCAGTCTTAATTTTAAAAATCACTTGGACTTTTTAAAGCCATGAATCTCTAATTTTTGAAGAACACAATGTATTCTAAGTATTTCCTTCAAACATTCTTTCTCTACACTTGAGTTGAGCATGAGATACTAAGTCTTCCCTGATGTGAAGTTAAGATTTAAAGCATATTGGTGATGTTCTCAGAATATCTTTTCACAAAACCTTCTCTTTAATACCAAACCCAAAGCATTTTTAAAAATTGAAGGAACACTGAAACCAACAGAAATCGACTTTTATCCTCCACCATACAGTTGTTACCTTTTACATTTCTTTTCCACCCTCCCTTCCTTCCATTAATCCTTCCTTCCTTCCTCTCTTTTTAAATTTTCCTTCTTTTGGATAGAGACAGAGAAATTGAGGGGTAAAGGGGAAACAGAGAAGGATAGAGAAAGACAAAAATTAGTAAAGTCATGGGCCACTTGGAATATATCTAAAATAGACTTTCTAGCTTTTTTCCAACATGAAGACCCTCAAGTCTCATCTGCTATATTCTTACCTTTAAGTTCTTGATTATTAAGCAGGTTGTTGTGCATTGATTTTTAATACTTTTCAGCAACCAATTTGCAGATACTACCATCATGACAACCTGACTTCCCTGGGCAGATGACCTCACCAATGAGTCCTGGAACCCCACCTGCCCAGAGCCCTACCCCACCAGGGAACTATAGAAACAGGCTGGGGGTATGAATAGACCTTTCAATGCCTATATCTAGTGGAGAAGCAATTACAGAAGCCAGACCCCCCCCACCTTCTGCACCCTATAAAGATCTTTGGCCCAGAGCCCTACCCCACCAGGGAACTATAGAAACAGGCTGGGGGTATGAATAGACCTTTCAATGCTTATATCTAGTGGAGAAGCAATTACAGAAGCCAGACCCCCCCACCTTCTGCACCCTATAAAGATCTTTGGTCCATACTCCCACAGGGATAAAGAGTAGGAAAGCTTCCAGTGGAGGGAATGGGATGTGAAACTCTGGTGGAGACAACTGCATGGAATTGTACCCCTATTATCCCACAATCTTGTCAATCATTATTCAAACACACACACACGCACACGCACACGCACACGCACACGCACACGCACACACACACACACACACACACACACACACACATTAAAGGCATTTGTAGCTCTGCTTCACAGCTCATGAAATTTCCCTGCTGCTGGTAGGGACCAGGATCCTTATGCATGGTGCCACTCAACCATTTTTAATCTTAAATTCTTAAAGAAGCATGTTGTTTTAAGATTTATGTTGTCAGATTAGAGATATTTTCATTGTAAATCTAGCATGAGTTATAACAGATACATATAATGCAGAATGTCTGGCACCTTAACTTTTTTCCCTTGAGGCTTTGCCAAGAATTTCAGTTTTATCATTCTGTTAGATACTAAAAAAGTAAAAATAATTTTATTTATTTGCAGTAATACAGATGTTAAGGATAGAATGTAGTGGCATAAATAATTGCATTATATAATCCAGATAATTGTGTCTTATTTTAAGGATACAAGTTGGCTAATATTTGGAAACCTGCTAAATCACTTCTCTATTTCCCATCAAAGATTGCAAATAAAGCATCATCTGTTAGAATTCAACTTTCTTTCAGGTAGAAAATTAATTAGCAAAGATTGCTGTTTTCTTACCATAGGGAAATATTTAAAAGAAATACAGAATCACGCTTAAATGTTAAATACTAGGAAAATTATGTAAATATTGTCAATGATATAGTGTTCAATTTAATTTGAAAAGAGAATAGTGGTATAAAAAGTAAAATAATACAATGAAAATTTGGTTTTCAAAGTTTTGGCAGTTGGAAACTTGAGCTCCAAGAGCCAGCATAGTCAGGTTCCCATAAAGACTCTTTCCACATTGCAGATGTCTGACTTCTTGCTGTATTTACATGACAGAAAGGATAAGAGAGTTCTGTAGGGTTCTCTTTTTAAAAGTTCAGTAATGCCAGTTAAGAGGGTTCAATCATAATGACTCATTCCATGCCAACCTGCTCATCCCATCGCATAAGAGGTTAGGATCTTAACATATGAATTTGGGGAGGGAAGGGAAAGTTTTCTGCTATTATATCCTATGAAATTCTTTCTTCTCCTCTCTCTCTTTCTCCCTCTGGCAAACAAATAATGTGTATATTACTTCTTTTGAGGCCATCCCATATGTCTCTTCTGCTGTTTTCACTTAATACCTTTTTTAGTTCTCTGACTTCTTTCTTAGTTTTCTCTAATTCATCCTCAGTTTTGTTAATTCTGTTTTCTGCCTCAGTTATTCTGCTCTCACTTCCCTCAGCTGTTTTCCTCAGTTCAACTATTTTTTTTTTTTACCCTTTTTTAGTTACTATGTTGGCTTGTTCAAATAATTGGACTCTTAACTCAGTTATTTCAGCTTTTAGGTTTATAATTACCTTCAGATAATTTGTGTTTATTTCAGAGTCTTATTTGTTATTTCTCCATTTCTGATAATATTTCCCACTAAAACTTTCCTTACTCCTGTGATTATTTCATCAATTAGTGTTCGAGTGTTTTCATCATTGTAATCTGCTTCTGGCTTGTTGGAAATTTTTTTTCTGGGCTTCTGTCTTGGTTTATTTCTGCCATATTTCTTTTTGATTTGACCATTATACTTGGTTTCTTTTGAAATTTGTACCCTGAGTATTTCTGTTCAGATATTGTATGAGGTGAACTCTTGCCTCTTGAATTCTGATCCCCTGAAGCAGTCACCTTTAGTGAGTCTCAGAAGTGGGTAGGCCTGTTAATCTAATGGTGACAGCACTAACTTTGGAAGATGAGAGGTAGGATCTCTTGTGTTCAAACTGAAGAGAAAAATAGATAACTGGAAAAGCAAGATGGCACTTGCTTAAACTGAATATGGCTTCTTAAGTCTTGGAGGGTCCCTCCCTCATATCTTTCCAATTAATTTGATAGGGAATCTCCAAAAATTAAGCTCCTGATTATGTTTATAGTATGGTATGTTTGTAAGAAGGCCCCAAATGGTGCCAAGAATATCTCTGTCCTGTGACTACCAGGGTAGAAAGCACCTGACAGGAAGGTTAGAGCTGGGGGGTGGAACATAGAACTAAGAGGGGAACCAAATGCACATTACTAAATCAAAGTGACAAAATTGAAAAAATGAAGATATATAGAAGGATTAAAAGTGTGTAGAAGGTTTGAATATGTACAGTAGTTTGAGATGCAGAAGGTCAAGTAACTGAAAATCAAAAATTGAGGTGAAGAAGGTCAGACTGAACTTCATGGAATAAGCAATAGATAAATAAAGCAGAAGGTTAAAGAAATTAAAAATGTACTCAACAGTATTTAGAATAACCGAGGTTAACTGCCATATTTTGTTTTTGCATTTCCTTCATTCTTGTTTGAAATAATTGTATGCCATGTCAGCTTCTGTAACTAAGCTAGCTTCTACTTACCTAAAAGTTATAAAAATGAACCTGAACTTTGTTCTGGGCCGTGAGTTTTCAGACTGCTCTGGACTCTCAGTCCACATGATAAAAATCCTTTCTGCTTCACCCACCTTGGCTCCAGTCTTTTTAAATTTCAGCAGAATTCCCATGATTATGCTTGCTTAGATTCACCTGTTGCTACTTAAGTACTTAAGAGATCACAATAGTAAAATTTGAGTTATTTTTGCTTTAACTCAGTCCCTGAAGTGAATCAAGGTAGTTCACTATCTTTGCTTTGCTTCTGGGAATTTGGTTGGGAGCTATTTTTTAAATAGCCCTTGGGATTAAATAGTCCTTGGGAGCTTCAACAATTGTCGGGTTCCTCAGGGAAATGGACCAGCCCATCTCCCAAATCACCACCCAGTCTGTTGGCTACCAGAGACAGGCAGAGAGTGGGGGACCTCAGGCCAGTGACAGCAGGGGTGAGCTTGCTGAGTGGTCTTCCAGCGCATTACTGCAGCAGACAGTACAACTTACGACCCAGTGGCAGTGGACAGAACACTTTATTGTTTCAGTTACAAGTTTATAAAGGGGTAGTTGTGCAGGGGAAGGCAGCCAAGCCAACCAATGAGACTAATATATCCTCATAAGGAAAGAGAGAGCAAGGCAAGGGGGAAGGTATGGAGGGTGATGCTGGAACAGAGAAACAGAAACAGAAACTTAAAGAAGGTGAAACCCACCAGAGGGAGGAGGGGTGAAGTGTTGCGGTGAGACTGATAGGCCGGTGGGAATCCCTGTGAGCTCCAGCCGGCTTGCTCAACCACAATGGCTGGCATGCCAGTGGGAGACTGACAGACAGACTTCCAGGGGGTCAACCATCCATGCTCAACCTCGCAGGAGACCCACAAATAATATTTAGATTTTTCACTTAATTTCTCACTAGTGATTAAGAGAGGAAACAAATAATATACGAAATGAAGATAATGGGGAGCCTTGCGGTGGTACAATGGGTTAAGTGCACATGGTGCAAAACGCAAGGACTGGTGTAAGGATCTGGGTTAGATCCCGGGTCTCCCCACCTACAGGGGTTTCGCTTCACAGGCGGTGAAGTAGGTCTGCAGGTGTCTGTCTTACTTTCCCCTTTCTGCCTTCCCCTCCTCTCTCCATTTCTCTCTGTCCTATCCAACAACAACGACATCAATAACAACAACAACAACAATAATAGCAACAACGATAAATAACAAAGGCAACAAAAGGGAAAAAAAGAAATGAAGCTAAGATGAAATAGGAGAGCATAAACAATAGTTAGAATTTTTGACTTAAAAAGTAACTAGTGATTAGGAAAGATAGTAGAGATAACAGAGATAAGGGGGAAAACAGAGACTGAGAAAGAAATTTGGTTTCATCACACATTAGGCACAAGATGACTGAGGCTGGGCCCCAAATCTCCTTCCCTATTGTCCAGTGGCTATATCTCGATTCTTCCTAGCATTGGATTGGCACCCAGTGGTCTTGGAAAGATGGAGTCTGATGAGGAACCAGAATGCTATCCTTGGTCTTTTTCCACTGTTAAAGCACGCAGCTGCTCTACTCTCAGTTCAGAGCCAGCAGGAACCAGGCATGGCCTCTTGAGTTCCAATGATCTCCTCCTCACTACTTTTCCACCCATTGGCCATAAGTGTCTGTGCTCACCTGTAAACTGTTGAGCTTCTGAAGGAATCCTTATTGTATTTTGTTGAGTTTTCAGGAAAATGGGCCTGTTTGTCTCCCTGCCTACTTGCTTTCCTGCCTGCCTAGTTTATTTCTTTAATATATAAGAAAATAATAGACATCTACTACACAAAACTGATAAACCACACACATGTAAAAACAAAGGTACTGTAGTTCATTATCTTCCTTAAAAAAAATACAGTGAAGAACAAGGGATTAACTAGTAGAAACTAGCTTACAAATATATCACTAATGTAAGAAAATATATTTCATATATCCCAGGACTAACTACAAATTAAAACAATAATGGCTTGCTTTCACCAATTAGTAAAGATTAATAATTTTGGAACCAAGTACTGACTATATGTGTAGGATCACTCCTACATGTTCTTTGTGAACAGTACTTGACACAATAAGGTAGCTCATGTGGGCAGGTACCTGCTTATCCATACACATGTTCCTCACTTGTGCTCAGAACACAGTGGGGGAAACAGAGCTGCTGGAGTGTCTTTATCCTTCTCTCTCTCTCTTTCTTTTTAACTGTCTTTATTGAATAGAGACAGGCAGAAATTGATAGGCAGAGGAATATAGAAAGAGAAAGACACCTGCAGCATTGTTTCACCACTTGTGAGGCTTTCCCCCCTCAGGTGGGGATAGGGGGCTTGAACCTGGATCCTTGTCCAATGTAACATATACGCTCAACCAAGTGCACCAACACCTGTCCCTCCTATCTCTTTCTATATGAAAATGATGGCCCAGAGTGGGGAAGCCTCAGAGACAACAACAAAAACAAAAAACATACAAACAAACAAAAGACTTTGGTGACCAATTGATAATTATAAGTTTTTAAAAAGACTCAGATCCTTTGCCAAAATGAAGGTAACTTTCTTTGGCTGATATAACCATCCTCTATAATATAGCATTAAGTATAAAAGTAGTCTAAGATAATTCTGTATGTGCCTAGTTTATATAAAAAATCACATTGGAGTTATACATACATAATATACATTCACAGGATACTCCAGGAGATAAAAGAACTTGGAGGATCTGAAGTAGAAATAGGAAAAAAACTTGCTTTATATATTTTTTAATTATTTAAAAAACTTCTAGGTATAGTTATTATCTTTTGGCCATGCAAATCTAGTGAATATATATATATATATATATATGATTTATTTGATACAGTATCTCTTTTCTAATAAAATATTTAATGATCAAATGCTCTAAATAGTGGTATCTTGAAACATCAAAAACATCAATGTCTAAGTTTATAGTTGAAGGCAATGCTAAAAAGAGAAGGTTTTTTCCTGTTAGTTTCATTTTTCTTTTTTTAAAGATTTCATTTACTTTTTCATGAGAAAGATAGGAGGAGAGAGAGAAAGAACCAGACATCACTCTGGTACAGTTTCATTTTTCTATAAGATCTTCAATATTCTTTCAGAGTTAAATAAGAAAACTCTTACTTTCTCAGTTTTTCTCTTGCTCAGTGTAGCTCATCTTGTAACACATTCCCTAATATATATAATCATTTCTGAAATATATATATATATATGTATGATATGTATGGATATGCATTTATATGATATCCCCCTACTTTCTGTCTTTTGCCACCTTACTTCTATAATGCAATAAAATGACATCTTTTTAAAAAAATTTAACCTTTTTTGTTTTATTTATTTATTTATTGGATAGAGACAGAAAAATTAAGAGGGGGGAGATAGAGAGAGACAGAGAAACACCTGCAGCCCTGCTTCACGACTTGTGAAGCTTCCCCCCCTGCAGGTGGGGACCAGGGGTTTGAACCTGGGTACTTATGCTCTGTAAAGTGAGCTCTTAACCAGTTGTGCCAATGCCTGGCCCCATAAAATGACATCTTTTGGGGAAAGTAATTCTGTAGTTTCATCTGCTGCAGTGAAAAGCATACACATTTAGACAAATCCTTAAAGAAAGAAACAATTTAGAAAATTAGTCCATGGTCTTAGTGAATTGTAATGACAGAATAGAGACATTTGTATTAATTCCTTATGAGATGTTAATCGTATTCCTATTAAAAGATCATTCTGGTAATCTCTAAATGCATTATAAAGAAAAATGTTTTTACTTTGATTTACCATCATAGAATCAAAACGAACTGAATTTTAAGACAATTATAAATGAGGTATCAAAGTAGTTTTTATTCACTCATCTGGGAAATAAAATTACGTGTTTTAACTCTAATGATTCAAATTTTATTTTCTGTTAAAATCACATTTATATAATTAGAAGTCTTTGTAGTTACTTCAAGTACTTTTAATTCACATAAGGCTCAAAATGTATTGCTCTTAGTTTTTCACTTTAAGCTTTTCAGCAAACTTCTCTGTGGTATTCCATATTGAAAGGAAGGCACCTTGATTTGCGAAATTCTTTAGGAATAAAAAGTTGCTTTTAATCAATGCAACATCTATCACCTCGGCATGCCTCACTTCAGACTGTGTCCAGAGACTTCAGGCATGGAATGTCAACCCTTCAGCCTCATTACTCAGATGAGACCTTTCCTTTCTCATAGGATTTTCTAATTGATTTCAGGTGGTTCACTTCCTAACAAAACCCCAAAACCTAGATATAGACAAGATCCCATGAGATAGGTTATATGTTCACATGTATCCATAAATTAGGGCAAAATATATACCTGAAAACAAAGGTGGAAATAGTCTGCAGTGAGTCAATAAATGAAGCAAGCAAGCAGAAAGACCTAAAAAGACACCACAAAGTTCCTAATGAAATAGTTTCAACTTAGACCTAGATACCCTCCTTACCTACTTCCTATTACACTTCAGTCACTCCAAAGCTAACCTTATCAAAGTAAGGACTGCAAAAGCTGGATAAGGGCAAGAGACTGGCATACTTTAATGATGACTCTTTAGTCCCTATCAGGCCACCTTATCAGCTGGGGCCCTAGTTGGGGAGTCCTAAGATTCCCAAACAGATATGATGGGCCTAGACCTCAAATCGATCTCTCTCTCCATTGTCACTGGTCATCTCCATTAGGAACAACACAATAGACCCCCTTTGTGGGCCCCCATAGGACCCTGCCCTTAATGTGGATCAACAATGGTAGCGAATGCTCCATCCTCCAAAGGGAGGCTGGATAAATAACACATTCTATCTACCACCTGAGGAAGATGGGTCCTGAAATTGGGGCATCTTGGAATGTTCCTACTCATGACCACAGGTATACGAGCTCAGATGTACAGCGATACAGAGATTACATAGACTCCTAAGCTGAGTATGGGCCCCAGATAAAATCGATAGGGTTTACAGTCAATAATATTTATACACCCTCCCCATATTTGGGAGCTATTCTCTTCCCTGATCCATCTTTCTATCCCTTTTTCCACCTAGGACATCATCTCCCCAGACAATAACTTGGGTCCATCTGCATATCAGATGTCAGGCTCAGGAAAAAACTAGTAAAGTCATGGACCATTTGGAATATAACTAAAATATGCCTGCTAGCTATCTTCAAAACAGAGACCGAAAATCTCCATATGCAATATTCCAGCCTTTAAGTTCATCAGTCAACAACTTGTTTGACTTTATATGTTAATTCTTTTTTCAGCCACCAGGTTCCAGATGCTACCATGATGCCAACCTGACTTCCCTGGGCAGATGACCCAATGTGTCCTGGAGCCCTGCTTCCCCAGAGCCCTGACCTACTAAGGAAAGAGATAGACAGGCTGGGAGTATGCATCAACCTGCCAACACTTAGGTTCAGCAGGGGGAAGCATTTACAGGAGCCATACCTTCCACCTTCTGTACTCCTTAATGATCCTGAGTCCATACTCCCAGAGGGTTAAAGAATAGAAAAGCTATCAGGAGAGGGGAGGGGATATGGCATTCTGGTGGTGGGAACTGTATGGAGTTGTACCCCTCTTCTCTTATGGTTTTGTCAATGTTTCCTTTTTTACAAACAGAAAATTAAAAAAAAAACATTGCTTTAAAATATTTTTATTGGGGGAAATAATGATTTACATAAATAGTTATTGGTACATGAGTGAAACATTTCAGTCTTCTGGAAAACACTCTTGCTCCCAGTCTAGGTAGAAAATGTTGCTTTTTAAAAATTATTATTTATTTATTTATTCCCTTTTGTTGCCCTTGTTGTTTTATTGTTGTAGTTATTATTGTTGTTGTCGTTGTTGGATAGGATAGAGAGAAATGGAGAGAGGAGGGGAAGACAGAGAGGAGGAGAGAAAGATAGACACCTGCAGACCTGCTTCACTGCCTGTGAAGTGACTCCCCTGCAGGTGGGGAGCCGGGGTTCGAACCGGGTCCTTATACCAGTCCTTGTGCTTTTGTCACCTGCGCTTAACCGGCTGCGCTACAGCCCAACTCCCAAAATGTTGCCTTTTTAATGCAGAAAGCCAATGAGTTGAGTACTAAGTGTTAAGTGGATTCACTTTGACGGGAAGTGTTTGAGTCAAGGCTGATACTAAAACCTGGAGGGGAAATTCAGATTGCTAACTTGATTACTCATTTGAAGCTGTTAAGGTCTTGGAGATTGTGGAATACACATGGGAGGCATTTCCTGTGGGACATTTTGGAAGGAGAGAGTTTCCTTCTTAGGAAAAAAAAGTCTGGATATATGGCAGGGGTAGAGAGCATAATGATTATGCAGAGACTCTCATGCCTGAGGCTCCAAAGTCTCAGGTTCAATTCTATGTGCACCAAACATCAGCCAGAGCCGAGCAGTGTTCTGTTTAAATAATAATAATAATAATAATTAAAAAATAATAATAATAAATAATAGACCTTCTCCTTGATCTCTCTTAGGAGCCAAGCAGTGGCACACATGGCTAAGTTAACACATTCCAGTGCAGTAGGACCTAGGTTCAAGATCCTAGTCCCCACCTGCAAGGGGAAAGCTTCACTAGTGGTGAAGCAGGGCTACAGGCATCTCTGTCTCTCTCCCTCACTATCTCCCCCCTCCTCTCAATTTCTCTTTGTCTCTATCCAATAATAAGTAAATACAAATATTAAATAAAGACATCTAGATATTTGAAAATTACCAACAAATGCAAGCACTTATAAAAATGGTTGTTTAAAGTAAAAGAACTGTTACCAAAATAAAATTAGTATTTTAGTTTGTTTTTCTAAAAGTTTTCCTCCTTCATTTCACTTTGACTTTCTCTAGGTTGTATGATCACTATCACTCTATTTCAAAAAGAAAAAAAATCCTCATATTTTGGTTCACATTATGTGCTGTCTCAGTATAGAAACTGGACATGCAGATTAAAGATTGGTGAGTTGATTTTGCTTGAAAGATTGAGCTTGGGGGACCAGGCGATGGCATACCAGGTAGTGGGCACACGTTACAAAGCACAAGGCACAAGTTCAAGCTCTTGCTTTCTACTAGGAAGGGAGGAAGTTTCATAAGTGGTGAAGCAGTGCCGCAGGTATCTCTCTTTTTTTTCCCCTCTCTGCCTTCCCATTCTCTCTCCACTTCTCCCTATCTCTAGCAAAAATAAATAAATACATTAACTAATTGATATTTTTAAAAGAACAAAGAAAAGAAAGTTGCCTTAAATACAATCATGTGGCCCAACATCAATCATTAAGCTTTTGCTGCAAGGCACATATATGCTGATTAGTGAGGATGAATAGGAGTTCACTCCACCATGACTGTGGAAGTAAGCATCTCACACAAGAAGGAAGGCTCAAAGAGAATAAATAACCAGGGTCCATGAAGATTTAAGCCAGAAGCCCTGGAGAGGTGGACAGAGTGAGGCTGCCTGAGGGTGAGGCTGGAGCAAGCGGGGGTCAGATAGCTGCTAAAGGACCCCAGGCTCCCCAAATTAAGAGAGTTCTTGTCATCCAGAAATATAGGACTTAGTATGGAGATTGTATAACAGGTGCCATAATGGTTGATAAGAGATTGTATTGTTGGAAATCAAAGACAGCAGGGACTAGCCAGAAGAGAAAAATATCTAGGATAATTACTCCCATTTTCAGCTGCATGGCTGGAGTTTATTATGGGCCTGTGTAAATGTGCAGAGTTGTCATCTAGGTCCATTTTCATCCAATAATCTGGCTCATATTCATATTTTGTGGACTTTTGCCTTTTCTTCTTGTGCCATGTGCGCTTAACCACTTCACTACCGTTGACTCCCATAAATGATTTTTAATTATCCATAAATGTTTTAATTATCTGTATTTATTTATTTGATAGAGACAGTCAGAAATTGAGAGTCATAAAGGGGGAGATAGAGAGACAGAGAGACACCCGCAGCACTGCTTTACCACTTATGAAGCTTTCCCTCTGCAGGTGGGGACCAGGGGCCTGAACCTGGGTGCTTGTGCATTGTGACAGGTGTGCTCAGTCAGGTGTGACACCATCTGGGCCCCCCTTTTCTTCTTTAAAGACTAAATTATAGGGCTTATAGTCAAAATAAATAAATAACTCACTACATTTAGCAATAAAAAAATCAAATGACCCCATTAAAATGGCCAATGGTCATGTCCATTGGAGAAGCAATTACAAAAGCCAGAACTTCCACCTTCTGCACCCCATGATGATGCTGGGTCCATGCTTCCAGAGGGACAAAGAATAGAAAAGCTTTCAAGGGAAGGGGTAGGATATGGAACTCTGGTAGTGGGACTGTGTGGAATTTTATCCCTCTTATACTATGATCTTGTCAATATTTTTATTTATAAAGAAAAAAATAGGATGAGAACATGGACAGAATTTTCAGCAAAGAGGAGATCATATGTCTGTTATATGAGAAAGTGCTCAAAGTCACTGATTGTCAGAGAAATGCAAATAAAGATAATGAGATACTACTTTACATCAATGAGAGTATCACATTTTAGAAAAGACAGAAACACCAAATGTTGGCGAGTATGTGCAGAAAAAGGGACACTCCTGCACTGCTGGTGGGAGTGAAAATTTATCCGATCATTGTGGAAAACAGTCTGGAGATTTCTCGGAATACTGAAAATAGTCCTACCCTATCATCCAGCAATTTATCTCCTGGAGATTTATTCAAAAGGAAAAAAAAAAACATTTATAACAGCACAATTAATACAGCCAAAACGTGGAAGTAATTTAGATATCCAATGACAGATGAGTGGCTAAGAAAGTTGTGGTTTGTATGCAAAATGGAATACTAGTAAGCTGTTAAAATGATGAAGTCTTTCCTTTGCTTCATCTTGAGTGGAACCTGAATGCCCCTCCATATTTCTGAAGTTTGATACTGTATGACCTCACTTTTAATTTAAACTTCAGAAATATGGAGGGGCCAGGTAGGGAAGTACCTGGTTAAGTGCACATGTTACTATGCATGAGTACCTAGGTTCAGGCTCATGGTCTTCACTTGCAGGAAGAAAGTTCCATAAGCAGGGAAGCAGTGCTGCAGTTTTATGTCTTTGTCTTCCTTTTTACCTCCCCCTTCCTCCCAGCTTTCTCTGTTCTAGCAAATGAAACAAATACAGATTTTTAAAAAAGATAAAGAAACAAACAAACAAAAAAGATAAAGAAACAAAGAGAAGGAAAACACAAAGTGACACTTGAACTGGGTGGGCTGTGTTGTACCAAGACAAATGAAACTGGCAAAGGGAAGGAAGGGAGGCCATGGAGAGAGCCTTTGGGTCCTGATGCTGATGGTGGGAAAACTGGATGAGAATCTCCTGCAAAGATCTTTCATAGGAAGATGAGAAACTGCAACCATGTGTCAACAGCCGAACTGCAAAACATTAACTCCCCAAATAAAAATGATTCTAAAAAAAAAGTCACTGGGACCAGAGGATAACATAAAACAAAATTTATTGAGGAAAAACGAATCCTGCAATATAATATACAACATTACGTCTGGTTTTCCTTCTCTACAAAACCCAGAGGCTAAATATTTTTGGGTAAACTCTACATGCAAGCTTCCTGGTAGTTAGGTTATATACAGTAATAAATTATTAGATGAAGTTTTGAATTGTCTGTTATTTTGAGTTGTTCCTTCTATCATGTTTAATGTTGGGAGCAAATAGAGTATAGTTAATTATAGTGTTTTGGGCAATAATAAGTGGTTGTTAAAAGCCAGTTTCCCTTGTGTTTGCTGTTCTAACACAAAGTACTCCATTTTCTGGCAAAAGGATGGTACATCATTAATAAAACAAAAGTGGGTAGTATGAGGATATAGTCAAGGGTTCTGGTAAGAACTAGAAGCAGTATTCATTCTGAAATTATCTCTGAGCTTTAAAATTCTGGTTCTGGAAAAATAATTAAATGCTTGACATCAGTCATCTTGATTTTTATTATTCAGAGAACAGATATTTCAGTCTTGTGGGATAGAGAATATTTAGTTAGCAGGTTTTACATTAATCTTGTCTTCACTGAGACTTGTGATAAAACAATGTGTAAATTTACTCATATCCAGATAAAAAATCATTTTGATTATGGGTTACATGTAAAGAATATTCCTCTGAAAACTAAAGCTTGGTGGTCATGAAATCTTAGAAATTAAGTAAATCAAAACATATCAAGGAAACTTCTGTTAACACTGAAAGGGGTAACAATATTTATCCCTCAACTAATTACTAGTAGCCTAATTAAATAAACTAGATTGATAAAAAAATATTTGAATACTAATTCTGGCTTGTCATAGACAAGTCTCTTGTAATTAGGACAAGAACCTCAGGTTTATTGCTAATAGATGTCAGATTCTGGAAAGGGTGTCAAACCTCTGGCTTGAGAGTGACTTCATCAGTAAAATAGAGATAACACTGATAATTTGGCTGTGAGAGTTTATATTATAGGCACTTCTTACTAATGAGTGTCAGAGTGACATAAACCTAAATAAGAGTCAATATTATAAAAATTATTACACTGAGCAATGACAAAACAGGCTGTTGTTAGACTTACTATTCTTTGAGGAATTATTAAGAAGGAGAAAATGTGCTACACTTGAAAATCATGATGGAAAAATTATAGCCACCATTGCCTGATTTCCTAAAATGGGTAAGTCAGACTCCCTACATAAGTTATAAGAATTTGACTCAATAGAATTTCTACCATCATCCAACAAATTGACTCCAATTGTTTTTTTCAAATTGCTCTTACCTTCTTATCAGTTACTCTGGTTCAGAATAGAGATTCAACATACATTGACTGAATAAACTACTCAACACAACACCTTCATAATAATTTCTTAACACTTAGATCACCTTTGAAAGTAGCATACGTCAAAACCTGGAAGCAACCCTGGTGTCCAACAGCAGATGAGTGGCTGAGAAAGTTGTGATATATATATTAGAATGCTACTCAGCTATTAAAAATGTTGATTTCACTTTCTTTACCTCATCTTGGATGGAGCTTGAAGGAATCATGTTAAGTGAGATAAGTCAAAGAGAGGAGAATGTATATAGGATAATCTCATTCATAGACAGAAGTTGGAAAATACTACCATGATGACAGCCTGCCTTCCCTCGGCAGACGACCACACCAGTGTGTCCTGGAACCCCACCTCCCCAGAGCCCTAGGCCACTGGGGAAGGTAGAGATAGGCTGGGGGTATGGATCAACCTGCTAATGACCATGTCCAGCAGAGAAGCAATCACAGAAGCCAGACCTCTGACTTTTTGTGCCCCATAGAGATCTTTGGTCCATTCTCCCAAAAGGATAAAGAATAGGGAAGCTTCCAATGGAGGGCATAGGATATGGCACTCTAGTGGTCAGAACTGTATGAACTGTACCACTCTTATCCCACAATCTTGTTGATCATTATTACATAACTAATAATAAAAAATAAGTTGAAAAATAAGAAAACACAAAGCAGAACTTGGACTACAGTTGGTGTATTGCACCAAAGTAAAAGACTCTGAGGTAGGGTTCAGATCCTGGAACATGATGTCAGAGCAGGACCTAGAAGGAGTTGAATTGTTATGTGGAAAACTGAGAAAGATTACACATGTACAAACTACTATATTTTACTGTTGACTAAACCATTAACTCCCCCCAACAAAGAAAAAAAAGGAAAAAAAAAGAAAGTGGCATATGTGTAATTCTCAAAACATTATGAGACATGGTAAAGTTTCATTTTTAACAAATTAAAGTGAATTTTATGTGAAAATCCATAGGACAAGAAAACATTAGAAAAAATAAACTGTCCTACATGTATGTGCATCTATGTCATTATAACTATTCATCAGGACCCTGACTAATCAAAATAAATGCTGACCACACATCCTACTGATGTGTGCTGGCCAAATAGCAATCACCCATCTAGGTGGACTCTTGAGAGATTCTTGATCAATAAGGAGACTACTCACATAAAATGCTTTTCCATCTCTTTCTGATCATGGATATAAAGGTCATCTTTTTCCCCTGAGATATTTAGCCTGCCAGATGAGTAAGAAATAGATGTCATGAATAATCAAGAAAGAAAGTACTTAGGAATAATATATCTGTGTATTACTAGTCACTCATTTATTATGTACGAACTGAAAAAGATATTTTCACAATAGTAGAAATGAAAATAATAGAGCCCTACAGTGATGAATTTGAATAAGAAATTGAAATGTCATTTATCAAATGGTGATGACTAGAAAAATATAATGGAATTATTTGTTTTGTGACAGACTAAAAATATGATCTATTCTGGTCATTATTGTTCATTTAAAGTAAAATTAATTTGTTTTTTAGTATAGCAATTGTCTTGCTTTAATTGGGATTAACATGAAGATGTCATTCTCTTTGTTCCCAGAAGGAATGTTGCTCTGTGAACTGATATGTGCATTAAGACCTTTGATAGGTTAAAGTCAGTTCTAGACTTTCCTTAAAAATCGTATGATTGTTCATTCAGACAACTGACACTAGACTGAGAAAGATCCAAAGCAAATCTTCTTTTTTTTAAAAAAAATTATCTTTATTTATTTATTGGATAGAGACAGCCAGAAATGGAGAGGGAAGGGGGTGATAGAGAGGGAGAGAGACAACTGCAGCCCTGTTTCAATATTCCTAAAGCTTTCCCCCAGTGGGGATCAGGGGCTTGAACCTGGGTCCTTGCACACTGTAACATGTACACTTAACCAGGTGCACCACCACTTGATACCCCAAAGCAAATGTTCTTACAATATGCCTGAATCCTATGTATACATCTGATCAGAGCCCCCTGAGCATTAAGACAATTCTTTTTTGTGTGTGTTATATTCATTTTTTTCCTTTGTTTTTAAATTTTATTTATAAAAAGGAAATACTGACAAAATCATAGGATAAGAGGGGCAAAACTCCACACGATTCCCATCACCAGAACTCTGTAGCCTATCCCCTTCCCTGATAGCTTTCCTATTCTTTAACCCTCTGGGAGTATGGACCCAGGGTCATTATGGGGTACAGAAGATGGAAGATTTGGCTCCTGTAATTGCTTCCCTGCTGAATATGGGTATTGGAAGGTCAATCCATACTCCCAGCTTGTCTCTTTCTTCCCCTAGTGGGGCAAGGCTCTGGGGAAGCGGGGCTCCAGGACCACATTGGGGGTTGTCTGCTGAGGGAAGTCCAGTTGGCATCATAGTA
The DNA here is from genome assembly GCF_950295315.1 of Erinaceus europaeus. NCBI lineage: Eukaryota > Metazoa > Chordata > Mammalia > Eulipotyphla > Erinaceidae > Erinaceus > Erinaceus europaeus. Next base: position 37,661,471 of record NC_080170.1, read on the forward strand.
TTATCTGGAACTTGGTGGCTGAAAAAAGAACATATAAAGTCAAATAAATTGTTGACTAATCATGAACCTAAAGACTGTAATATTGCATATGAATATTTGGGGTCTCTGTTTTGAAGATAGCTAGCAGTCTTATTTTAATTATATTCAAAAGGCATTATAACTATATTAGTTTTTTTCTGAGCCTGACCTCTGATATGCAGGTGGAACCAATTTATTTTCTGGGGAGATGATGTCATGGGTGGAAAAAGGGATGGAAAGCTGGATCAGGGAAGAGAGTACCTCTCAAATATGGGAAAGGTACATACACATTGTTGACTGTAAACCCCATAGATTTGATCTAATCTGGGACCTATATTCAGCTTAGGAGTTTATGTAACCTCTGCATCCCTGCAGGTCCAAACTTGCATTCTGTGGTCATGAGTAGGAATGTTCCATGCTGCCCCAATTTCATATCCTTGGGTGGAGTACAGAGTATGTTGTCCATCCTCCCTTTGGAGGATGGACCATTCTCTACCATTGTTGATCCAAGTTGAGGGCATGGTCCTATGAGGGTCCACAAAGGGATCTATTGTGTTGTACCTGATGGAGATGACCAGTGATAGTGGAGAGAGGGATCTATTTGAGGTCTAGGCCCATCATGTTTGTTTGGGAATCTCAGGACTCCCTGACTAGGCCCCATCTGATGGGGTGGCCTGATAGTGACTAAAGAGTCATCATTAAAGTATGCCAGTCTCTTACCCTTCTTCAGTTTTTGTAGTCCTTGCTTTGATAAGGTTAGCTTTTTTTTTTTTCCAGGAACTTTGAAGTCTTATCTTTGTTACACACATTTCACTCAAGCCATTTATGCTCTTATATTCTATTAAGATGTAATTTAAAATTTATTTATTTATTTATAAAATGGAAATATTGACAAGACTATAGGATAAGAGGGGTACAATTCTACGCACTTCCTACCACTAGAACTCCTTATTCAATTCCCCCATTGATAGCTTTCCTATTCTTTATCCCTCTGGGAGTATGGAACCAGGATCATTATGGGGTATTGAAGGTGGAAGATCTGGCTTCTGTAATTGCTTCCCTGCTGAACATGGGCATTGACCTGTCTCTCTCATCCTGTCTCCCTCTTTTCCCTTACTGGGAAAGTGATCTGGGGAAGCAGGGCACCAGGACACATTGGCAGGGTTGTCTGCCCAGGGAAGTCAGTTTGGCATCATGGTACAATCTGGAACCTAGTGGCCAAAAAAGAATTAAGATATAAAGCAGAACAAACTGTTGACTACTCATGAACCTAAAGGCAAGAATATTGCATATGAAAATTTGGGGTTTCCATTTTGGAAAAAGATGGTAGGTCTGTTTCAGGCATATTCCAAGAGGCCCATGACTATACTAGTTTTTGCCTGACCCTGACATCTGATATGCAGGTGGACCCACGTTATTGTCTGGGGAGATGGTGTTAGAGTTGGAAAAAGGACCTGAAAGCTGGATCAGGGAAAAGAATAGCTCCCAAATATGGGAAAAGTATGTGAATATTCTTAACTGTATATCCCATCAGTTTGATCTGGGGCCCATATTTAGCACAGGAGCCTATGTAACCTCTGCATCCCTGTAGATTTGGGCTCGCATTCCGTGGTCATGGCTAGAACCTTTCCAGGCTTCCCTAATTTAAGGACACATCTTCGTGTGATAAGTAGAGTATGTTATCCAACCTTCCTTCAGGGAATCAAACATTCCCTACCATTGTTGATCTACACTAGGGGCAGGGTACTATAAGGCCCACAAAGGGGTCTATTGTGTTGTTCCTGATGGAGATGACCAGTGACAGTGGAGAGAGGGATCTGTTAGATGTCTAGGTCCATCATGTCTGGGTGGGAATTCCAGGACTTCCTGACTGGGGCCCCAGATGATGGGATGGCTTGATAGTGACTAAAGAATCATCATTAAAGTGTGCCAGTCTCTTGTCCTTATTCAACTTCTGTAGTCCTTACTTTGTCTGACAACATTAGCTTTGGAGTGACTGAGGTACATGTAATAGGAGGTAGGTGAATAATGAGAGAAACAGGAAAGAAAACAATGCAATGAGAAAAACAAGACGTCATCACACACCAAGCTTTGTTTTGTTCAACTCTCCAACCATTTATTGTAGTTGTGCTCATAAGATTTAGTTGCTTAATTGGGAACAGTTTGCTTGCCAGCTTTCTGCTCTATTCTCCAAAGTCTTTCCTGTAAGCTTACTCTTAAATACATGATGCCTGGAGTTGCGAGCCTGAGTGAAGAACAAATACTTTTGTCTTGGCTTGGTATTTGACTTACTGCTCTATACAGGCAATCTGATACCCAAAGTTAAGCCTTAGCAAACCCTCACTTTAACACATGTTAATCTTTGCCTTATTTTCAAATGTAGAGCTGAAAGCTCAGCTGATGAAATCACCACCATCTGTAGTCCTGGATGTGTGTTTTTAAGAATGCTTGTGTAGGCTGGTTTTTATAGGCATGATCAATCATGACTGTGGTTGTAAATTAACAAAAATAATTTAGTCTTTATAAGACAGAATGTATACACTATGCAACACATTTGTGCAGAATTAAACAGCAACAACACAGTGTTCATTTAGTTGACCATTGGGATATTATCAGAGACTATGTGCCCTCTGTACTAAATGGTCCTATTTTCAGTGCAGGTTTCCCAACAAAATTAATATTTTCTTTCTATTTTCTCCCCATAGAGGTATTGTTTTTGCAACTTTGGCATTCATAATCTAATTGGCAACATCGACATTTGTATATATTGCCATTCTAAGTCCTACAGAGTAGACTGCTTGTTGATGTTGCTATTTCAGTAGTGTCGTGGATCACACTGGGTGAACTCAGTAGCGATTTTTAAGTTGAATTATGGTGTATAAGACATGGCACTGAAAACAGATTTCTCCTGATCTAAATTTTTGCATCCCCCACAGGCGCCATTTAAAAAACCTGTAATTGGGGGGTTCCTGGAAGATGGCAGACTGAGAAGCCGCTAGTGGCTTGAGCTCTGACCACATTTTCTGGAAACAGTAGGATTTTCTGCCTTTAGTAGGCCAGTCAATAAGGGGTCCTAACGGTTACACCAAGGAGGTGACTATAACTTAATTTGGGTTAACAAAGAGTAGAAAAAAAGGGGAAATTTTTTTTCTTTCTTTTAAATTATTAAGCACACCTCCTCCCCCTTCCCCCTTCCCCCTGTAACCAGTCCTGGGGACCAGCTTCTAGCAGGCTCCCCTGCTGAGCCTCTTTCTTTACCAAGATTCCTGTCCCACCAGGGAGTATCATTCATTCTAAGTCTATACCCTTCTGAAACCTCTGGCCTTTTTTCTTTCTAAGTAGCCAAACCCCCCCACCTCACCCCACATAGCTAATTAAATAATTAAAAATAAATAAATAAAAAAACTCTTTCACCACTCTTTTATGGCTGTTCTTTTTCTTATCTTTTTCTTTTTTCTCTCTTTCTTTTTTTTTCTTTTTCTCATTCTTGTCATCCTTTCTTCCTTAATCCTACAGCTTCCAAAGCTACAGGCTTCATCCCCCACACCACCAAACAGTGTGCTTTTTTGAATTCACTGATACACATTTGGGAATTACTTTGGGGAAGAATTCTGACTCAGAGTTAGACTCTCACTGAGAGTATCTCTGCTCAACTTCCCTTCCTCCTTTAGCTACCCCTAGAATATAGAGTGGATAGTAGATTTGCATAACTGTCTATTTCAGCTATCCTTGTCTAGGTCTAGTCCTGAGGTTTTTTTTTTTTTTTTTCTTTCTCTTTCTTAAGAATCAGCTACCTCTGATCAAGAGGTTTGAGGTAATCTGGGACAGGGTTTTTTTTTTACCCTGCTCTATTTTATTATTAATATTATATAAAGGAATATATTTCCCCCCTTTAGGTTGGTCAGAATTAACTCTTAGGGTATCTTTCATTGCTAGGGTAGTGGGCATCTATCTATTGTGGGAGGAACTTGTCTCGTTACTCTTACCTCCTCTACAGACTCTCCCCTCCCTCCTCCTCCTAGCTAATTAAAAAAATTAAATTAAATTAAAAATAAGGTAATAAAAAAAACTTTCCTTTCACTGCTCTTTAATTACAGCTCTTTTTCTTATCTTTTCTCTTTTCTCTCTCTTGTCTCTTTTTCCTTTTTTTTTTTTATCTTGTCATACACTTCTTCCTTCCTTCTTATTTGCATTTCTGAATTTGTGATTTATTTTGGGGAAGAAATCTGACTCAGAGTGAACTCTCTATGTTTGTATCTCTGCTCTACATCCCTTCCCCCCTTGTTACCCCTAGAATATACAGTGGATAGTAGATTCACATAACTGTCTATTCTTGCTATCCCTTCTTTCTTTTCTCTTTCTTCTTCACTGGGATTTGGTTACTATTTTTTTACGGACTGGAGACATTGTTTGGCTAACTGGCAGTGATTAAACTGCTTCAATATTTGCTTCAGTTGCTACTGTAATTCCTGAGGTTGGTGAGTGCAATTGTCATAAAGGTATTTAGTACAGTGTTGCTTGTGCTCAAGACACAACAACTGAGGAACAACAGAGCATAAAAAAGAAACACATAAATCAAAAAAGTGGGTAGATCAAAACCAAATAGAACTGCTACTCCAATAAATGAAGAGCCCAAAAGAAACTACAAATCAGCCAGAAGTAACCATAGATAAGAAAAGTATGCAAGCAATAATAAACTTATTAATCACAGAAATGAAAACAACATTGGAGGAAAGGAATGGCAGTATTAGGTAAACAACAGTTGAGACCCCCAAGGAAAATACTGATTATCTTGAGGTAATTAGAGAACTGAAAGCTGAAATAGCTATAATGAAGAAAGAAGCTGAGGCAAGGGAAAGCAGACTAACAGAAGCAGAAAACAGAATTAGTCAGACAGAGGATAAGTTAGAGAAAACTAAGAAAGAGGTGAAAGAGCTCAAAAAGAGATTGAGAGACACTGAAAACAACAACAGAGACATATGGGATGATCTCAAAAGAAGTAACATTCATATAATTGACCTGCCCGAGAAAGAAAGAGAGGAAGGGGAAGCAAACATTCTAGAGGAAATAATAGAAGAAAACTTCCCAGACCTGAATAACAGAAAGGATATCAAGATTCAAGAGGCCCAGAGAGTTCCAAACAGAATGAACCCAGACCTGAAGACACCAAGACACATCATAGTCACAATGAGAAGAAGTAAGGATAAAGAAAGGATCCTAAAGGCCGCAAGAGAGAAACAAAAAGTCACATACAAGGGAAAACCCATAAGATTATCTGCAGAATTCTCTGCTCAAACTCTAAAAGCCAGAAGAGTATGGCAAGATATCTATTGAGCCCTGATGAAAAAGGGTTTCAACCAAGGATAATTTATCTTGCTGGACTTTCATTCAAACTAGATGGAGGGATCAAAACCTTCTTAGACAAACAGTTAAAGGAGGCAACCATCACCAAACAGGCCCAGAAAGAGGTCTAAAAGGCCTTTTATAAACAAGAACATCACTATAATACTGGCAATATATTGGAGCAAACAAAAAAAAAATTTTTTTTTTCAACAATGGCACTACAATACATTAAATCCATAATATCAATAAATGTCAATGGCTTAAACTCACCCGTCAAAAGGCACAGAGTGGGGGGATGGATCAGAAAATATAACCCAACCATATGCTGCTTGCAAGAATCCCATATGTCACAACAAGATAAACACAGACTTAAAGTGAAAGGATGGAAAACTATCATACAGGCTAACGGACCACAAAAAAGGGCAGGAACAGCCATTCTCATCTCAGACACAATAGACTTTAAATTAAATAAAGTAATAAAAGATAGGCAAGGACATTACATAATGATTAGAGGATCAATCAGCCAAGAAGACTTAACAATTATTAACATTTATGCACCCAATGAGGGACCATCTAAATACGTCAAACAATTACTGAAAGAATTTCAAAACTACATAAATAGTAATACAATAATAGTGGGAGACTTCAATACCCAACTCTCAAACTTAGACAGATGAAGAAAACAGAGAACCAACAAAGATACAAGAGAATTGAATGAAGAGATTGACAGACTAGACCTCTTGGACATTTTCGGAGTCCTTCACCCCAAAAAACTGGAATACACCTTCTTTTCAAATCCACATAACACATACTCAAGGATAGACCACATGTTAGGCCACAAAGACAGCATCAATAAATTCAAGAGCATTGAAATCATCCCAAGTATCTTCTCAGACCACAGTGGAGTAAAACTAACATTTAACAACAAACAGAAAATTATTAACAGTCACAGAATTTGGAAACTAAAGAACATACTCCTTAAGAACCACTGGGTCCACACGCATCCATAAACTACTGCAAAATATATACCTGAAAGCAGGATTACACTGGAGTTTGCAGTGAGTACCTCCCTAACACTTCCTCTCCACTATTCCAAACTTGGGATCCATGATTGCTCAACAAATTGTTTGGCTTTGTGTTAACTCTCTTTTCAATCACCAGGTTCCAGATGCCACCAGGATGCTGGCTAGGCTTCCCTGGATTGAAGACCCCACCAATGTGTCCTGGAGCTCAGCTTCCCCAGAGACACACCTTACTAGGGAAAGAGAGAGGCAGACTGGGAGTATGGACCGACCAGTCAACGCCCATGTTCAGCGGGGAAGCAATTACAGAAGCCAGACCCTCTACCTTCTGCAACCCTCAACGACCCTGGGTCCATGCTCCCAGAGGGATAGAGAATGGGAGGGCTATCATGGGAGAGGGTGGGTTGTGGGGATTGGGTGGTGGGAATTGTGTGGAGTTGTACCCCTCCTACCTTGTGTTTTTGTTCACTAATCCTTTCTTAAATAAAAAATTAAAAAAAAAAAAAAAAAAAAAAGAACCACTGGGTCAGGGATTCACTCAAGCAGGAAATTCAAATGTTCCTGGAAACAAATAAAAATGAATACACAACCTATCAAAATATTTGGGACACAGCTAAAGCAGTACTGAGAGGGAAACTTATAGCCATACAATCACATATAAAACAACAAGAAAAAGCTCAAATGAACGACCTTACTGCACACCTCAAGGACTTAGAGGAAGAGGGACAAAGGAACCCTAAAGCAACCAGAAGGACAGAAATCACTAAAGTTAGAGCAGAAATAAACAACATCGAAAATAAAAGAACCATACAAAAGATCAATGACGCCACATGTTGGTTCTTTGAAAGATTAAACAAAATTGACAAACCCCTAGCCAGACTCATGAAACAAAAAAGAGAGAAGACTCAAATTAATAGAATTGTAAACAATGGAGGAGATATCACAACGGACACCACAGAAATCCAGAGAATCCTGCGAAACTTCTATAAAGAACTATATGCCACCAAGCTAGAGAATCTGGAAGAAATGCAACAATTCCAAGAAGCATATGCCCTACCAAAACTGAACCAAGAAGAACTACAAAATCTAAAAGTACCAATCAAGACAAATAAATTGAAACCGTTATTAAGAACCTCCCCAACAACAAAAGTCCTGGACCAGATGGCTTCACAAACGAATTCTACAAAACTTTCAGGAAACAGTTAGTACCCATACTTCTTAAGCTATTCCATAAGATTGAAGAAACAGGAATACTCCCTTCCACCTTCTAGGAAGCCAACATCACCCTGATACCAAAAGCTGACAGGGACAGAACAAAAAAGGAGAACTACAGACCAATATCTCTGATGAACATAGATGCCAAAATATTAAACAAGATCTTGGCCAACCAGATACAGCAACATATCAAAAAGATTGTCCATCATGACCAAGTGGGATTCATCCCAGGAATGCAAGGCTGGTTCAACATCCATAAGTCAATCAATGTCATTCACCACATCAATAAAAGCAAAGCCAAAAACCACATGATTATCTCAATAGATGCAGAGAAAGCCTTTGACAAAATCCAACACCCATTCATGCTCAAAACTCTACAATAAATGGGAATAGATGGGATATTCCTCAAGATAGTGGAGTCTATATATAGCAAACCTACAGTCAACATCATACTCAATGGACAGAAGCTGAAAGCATTCCCCCTCAGATCGGGGGCTACACAGGGCTGTCTACTGTCACCGTTACTCTTCAACGTATTATTGGAAGTTCTTTCCATATTAATCAGGCAAGAGAAAGGAATCAAAGGAATACAGATTGGAAGGGAAGAAGTCAAGCTCTCACTATTTGCAGATGATATGATAGTATACATAGAAAAACCTAAAGAATCCAGCAGAAAACTACTGGAAGTTATTAGGCAATATAGCAAGGTATTAGGCTATAAAATCAATGTACAAAAATCAGTGGCATTTCTTTATGCAAACACTAAATCTGAGAAGAAGACATGAGAAATCATTCCCACTTACTGTTTCAGCAAAATCAATCAAATACCTAGGAATAAAGTTGACCAAAGAAGTGAAAGACATGTATACTGAAAACTATGAGTTGCTACTCAAGGAAATAGAAACTGATACCAAGAAATGGAAAGATATCCCATGCTCATGGATTGGAAGAATAAATATCATCAAAGTGAATATTCTCCCCAGAGCCATATACAAGTTTAATGCAATACTCATCAAAGTTCCACCAAGCTTCTTTAAGAGAATAGAACAAACACTACAATAATTTATCTGGAACATGAAAACACCTAGAATTGCCAAAACCATCTTGAGGAAAAGAAACAGAAATGGAGGCATCACACTCCCAGACCTTAAACTATATTATAAAGCCATCATCATCAAAACAGCATGGTACTGGAACAAAAATAGGCACACAGACCAGTGGAACAGAATTGAAAGCCCAGAAATAAATCCCCACACCTATGGACATCTAATCTTTGATAAGGGGGCCCAAAGGATTAAATGGAAAAAGGAGGCTCTCTTCAATAAATGGTGCTGGGAAAACTGGGTTGTAACATGCAGAAGAATGAAATTGAACCACTTTATCTCACCAGAAACAAAAATCAACTCCAAATGGATTTCAGACCTGGATGTTACACCAGAAACAATCAAATACTTAGAGGAAAACATTGGTAAAACAGTTTCCCACCTAAACTTCAAGGACATTTTTGATGAATCAAACCCAATTGCAAAGAAAAGCAGAAACAAACCAATGGGACTACATCAAATTGAAAAGCTTCTGCACATCCAAAGAAACTATTAAACAAACAAAGAGACCCCTCACAGAATGGGAGAAGATCTTCACATGCCATACATCAGACAAGAAACTAACCACCAAAATATATAAAGAGCTCAGCAAACTTAGCACCAAAAAAGCAAATGACCGCCTCCAAAAATGGGCAGAGGATATGAACAAAACATTCACTACAGAGGAGATCTAAAAGGCTAACAAACATATGAAAAACTGCTCTAGGTCACTGATTGTCAGAGAAATCCAAATTAAGACAACAATAAGATACCACCTCACTCGTGTAAGAATGGCATACATCAAAAAGGACAGCAGCAACAAATGCTGGAGAGGCTGTGGGGACAGAGGAACCCTTCTGCATTGCTCATGGTAATGTAAATTGGTCCAGCCTCTGTGGAGAGCAGTCTGGAAAACTCTCAGAAGGCTAGACATGGACCTTCCATATGATCCAGTAATTCCTCTCCTGTGGTTATACCCCAAGGACTCCATAACACCCAAGCAAAAAGAGGTGTGTACTCCTATGTTCATAGCAGCACAATGCATAATAGCTAAAACCTGGAAGCAATCCAGGTGCCCAATACCAGATGAGTGGCTGAGAAAGCTGTGGTATATATACACAATGGAATACTATGCAGCTATCAAGAACAATGAACCCACCTTCGCTGACCCATCTTGGACAGAGCTAGAAGGAATTATGTTAAGTGAGCTAAGTCAGAAAGATAAAGATGAGTATGGGATGATTCCACTCATCAACAGAAGTTGACTAAGAAGATCTGAAAGGGAAACTAAAAGCAGGACCTGATCAAATTGTAAGTAGGGCACCAAAGTAAACACCCTGTGGTGAGGGGTAGACATGCAGCTTCCTGCGCCAGTGGGGGGTGGGAGTGGGCGGGAGGGATGGGTCACAGTCTTTTGGTGTTGGTAATGGTGTTTATGTACACTCCTAGAAAAATGTAGACATGCAAATCAGTAGTTAATTAATATGAGGGGGAAAATCAATTGTATGTCTCAAAGTTTTTCAAAACACAAACTGAATCTTTTTAATATATAGGCTGTGTATATGATATGCAGACTCTCTCAAAAGCCTAGACCAAGTAGATTAGAAGCATCCAATAGCACAGCTATATACAAGATACTGGATACTGTACAGCAAACCCTAACAAAAGGACTTTTCAAAGTTAACCCAATTACCAAATAATGTGATGATAACATTAACTATCGATTGTCTTTTTGAACCCTAAGACAGCAGGAACCTCACATCTCCACTGTGTGGAATTGTACCCCTCCTACCCTATGGTTTTGTTAATTAATCCTTTCTTAAATAAAAATGAAAAAAAACTCTGTAATCAATAATAAAAATTAGCATAATTTTCATTTATTAATATTCACATATTCTTTCTTCACATAAAATCCTGTGATATTCTAAATGAAGACAGGAAAACACAGAATGCATTATACTGTCCAAATGCTAATGCATAAAACAAATAACCTGTAAGGAAGAAAACAAGAGGTGCTAGAAACATTATACTAAGCTGAATTAAGGTAGTTAAGATTAATTTTTTTTGTTGATGTGAAGAGTCATAATGGGTTTTTTGGAATAGATGATATTTTAATTAGGTCTGGAGATTAATCTGAAAAAAATGAGGAAGTTTTTGTCACATAAGCAAGTTGGACAGTTTCATGGTTGGAAATTGGCATATATAAAATCCAGGCAATTGAATAAATAATAGAATTTTTGAAATTGAATCAGGCAAATGATGAGATTCTTTGCATGAGGATGGACCAGATATAAGCTGGAACATTTGTATTCTGTTCTATAGGTTGTGATAGCTTTTAAATGTGGAGGATAAGGTTTGTAACTTACAGGTTTAACATGAACAAAGGTCAGAAGAGGAAATATCAAGATCAGAGAAACCAGAGTGGAGTCAAAAGATGTAAAGTTGCGTAAGAAGGCAATGGCTGTGATCCAGGATGTAGCTCAGTGGATAAAGCACTAAACTCTCATGCATGAGGTTCTAAGTTTGATCTCTAACAGCATATGTACCAGAGTGATGTTTGGTTCTTTTTCTCTCTCCTCCTATCTTCTATTTTTCTCATTATTATATTATATATATATATTTATAGCAACGAAGCTGAAAATATAGTCACCAGGTAATGTTTTAATATATCAATAGATAGGATGGAATTGAATCAAATATAGTTTAGCATTATACATTGAACTTTTTAGGTAAAAAGTTATCCTCTTACCTGGAATTCTCTCTTTCTCTCTGTAAAGATTTTATTTACTGATTGATGAAGATAGGCAGAGTGAGAAATAAAGAACCAAACGTCACTCTGGTACATATGCAGCTGGGGGTTGAACTGGGGACCTTACATTTGAGAGTCCAAAGCTATATCCATTTTACCACTTCCTGGACCATTCTCTCTCTCTTTTTCTTTCAGTAGGTAAAGTTGGTTTGGTAGGTAACAATGAACATGAGTTTCATCTGTCTATGGGGCATCATAGTGAAACCTGTTGCTTGTTTTAGCCAACTATTTTTTAAACCCTTCTCATTTTATTGCAGTTATGTACCATTTCACAGAGAGTAAAGTCTTTCAAGGTTAGACTTGAATTTTTGCCTTTCAGTTTTTTTGTGTGTTATTTTCATTATACTCTTCACTTCTACCTACTAGCTAAGCAAATCTTATCTCTTCTCAATTGTCTTTGAGATGAGTCTCTTCTAGAAGCAGCCATCATTCAGTTGACATTTTTTGGTGGCTGACATGAATTTTGTGTGGGTAAAATCTTCCTAGGATGCACCACTGTCTATCCTTTAATTAGAAGAGAGAAGCAAATCAGGGCTTTCTGTGGATGTATGAAACTGAAAATGTGCTAACTTGAACTTTAGTTCTCACATTCCAACATGTGGGCTAACAAACATAGTTTGTTACTGAAAGAAAAGAATAAACACAATCCATTCAAAAAGTTACAGGTGAGAGAAGAAGAAAGCCTGTTTCTGAAATTCTGCTCAGGACTTTGGCCTCTTTTAGCAGCCATATATTTCATCCCTTGGATGCCTGGAATTCTCCAGTAAACCTTCCTTTATTCCTCTGATATTACCTAAGCTACTCAATCCTTTCTTATTGTTGTTGTGTTTTTTAAAATGCACTGATAGGAGATGCTCAGCATACACAGAAAAACATTCAGAAAATAATGTGAAGACTTGCATGTCACATTAGACATCATCAAAATACATTTTGGCACTGGAATCCTAGGAGTGGATGAAAATATCTAGAAAGAGTAAAGAGAATGAAAATGGAACAGGGCCTGAAGGTAGGACCTTCATAACTACCGACTTCAATGATAAGCACAAAGAGGGAGAGATCTGTGAAACAGCTTGACAAAAGCCCAAAGAATTTCAAATGTGAGGTGGGAATAACTCTAATATCGCAAAGAGGTCAAACAGAAAAAAGACTAATAAGGAGCTATTGAATTAGCAAACAAATGATTATTGTTCACTTTCACTTTTATAAGACGTAAACAACTTCAACGGAACAAGAAGGATATTGCATAAAAATAAGGATAAAAATAAATGAGAGAAGATGGCTCTTTAAAAATATGAAGGAATGGAAAAGAGTGAGGCAGTAGTTGGAAGAAGAAACATCAGTTCCACAAATGTTTCATGTCTAGTAAGTACTAGACACTAAACTAAGTACTAAGAGTTTCTGTCTGCAATATCTGAGAGGCTGAGAAAAACAAGACTGGAGAAATATGTTTTTTTAAAAATATTTATTCACTCATTAATTAAAAAAATTCTTGTGCTTAATAGGATAGAGAGAAATTGAGAGGCCAAGAGAAGATTAAAAGGAAGCGAATGAAAGAAAGAGAGAGAGAGAGAGACAGACAGACAGACAGACAGACTCTGGGACATGGCTGGGGGAAACTCCAGATAATAGAGGTCTCTGACATTTCTGTTCTTCAGAGACACCTGGATGGATGCCGGGTTTTGTTTCCTCAACCCCCAGCCAGTCTTGTTTCTACCCTAGGGTTTTTGCAATTGCAGTTCTTTCTTGCTCTTCAAAATACTGTTAAGATCACTGCAGATGATTATGTGATTATGTCCATGAAAAAAATTTGAGACTAAACTAAAGAAAAAACAATTTTTAAGAATATTTCACAGAAGTAAGAAAATTCAAACAGTGAGAAAGTATTAATATAGCACAATAGTGCAGAATGATTTGTCATGAGAGAAATAAAGAGAATTTAGGGACAATGAATTGTCCAGGTTATTATAGCTTCATGCTAAACAGTCTAAAATTTAGTGGCATATAAAATTGAAATGTGCTCATGGATTCTGTGGATCAGGAATTTTTAAAGGATTCAGTGAGGAGTGTGTGTGTGTATGTGTGTGTCATGGATTTATTCCATTGTTCTTAGCTAGGAACTCCAGGCTCAAATGTTACTTATTTATAATCACTGAATGTATCCAAAAGGAAATAACTATAGTAAGGAAATATTATGAGATTAGAGGCAGATGTATTCACAAGAAATAAATACAGACAGATCTAACTACTGATGGGAGGGATATCAGAACTTTATGGTCTAAAGAATAGCTACAGTAGAAGGTATTGCTGCCATCATTTTCCACACCTGTCTCACCTTACTGTGAAGCCACAGAGAGCCACAGACCACTTAGCTGTAAAACAACCAACATGGGTGTCAAAGTTGGAATCACAAGATATAACAGCTCAGTGGCCTTACCCTAAAGACAAATATTTATGATGCTGGACATTTTGTATCAGCTGCTTGTAAAAAAAAACATAGCACTTTTTTAGAAAGCAGAAAAGCCCTTGTTTCAGTGAAGCAAGGTGATTTAATAAGTCAAGGATCATTTTCAATAATGTAATTTAATACATAATATTATATTACTTACAAGCTAATGCTCTGCAGCTTATGGTGAACAAAACAAAGTGATCACCTAGAGACAGAGATTTTTTAAAATAATTTTTATTTGTAAAATGAAAACACCGACAAGACCGTAGGATAAGAGGGGGTGCAATTCCATACAATTCCCACCATCAGAACTCCGTATCCCATCCCATCCCTTGATAGCTTTTCTATTCTTTATCCCTCTGGGAGTATAGACCCAGGATCATTATGGGGTGCATAAGGTGGAAGATCTGGATTCTGTAATTGCTTCCCCACTGAACATGGGCATTGACAAGTCAGTCCGTACTCCCAGCCTGTCTCTTTCTTTCCCTAGTGGTGCAGGGATCTGGGGAAGCGGGGCTCCAGGACATATTGGTGGGGTTGTCTGCCCAGGGAAGTCTGGTTGGCATCATGGTAGCATCTGGAACCTGGTGGCTGAAAAGGACTTAAGATATAAAGTCAAACAAATTGTTGACTAATCACAAACCTAAAGGCTTGAATATTGCAGATGAAGATTTGGAGTCTTTGTTTTGGAAAAAGTTGTTAGGTCTATTTTAGTTATATTCCAGTGGCCCATGACTTTACTAGCTTTTGCCTGAGGCTGACATCTGATATGCAGGTGGACCCAAGTTATTGTCTGGAGAGATGATGTCATGGCTGGAAAAAGGGATAGAAAGCTGGGTCAGAGAAGAGAGTAGCTCCCAAATGTGGGGAAAGTGTATAAATATTATGGACTATAAGCCCCATTGATTTGATCTGGGGCCCATATTCAGCACAGGAGCCTATATAACCTCTGCACTTCTGTAGGTCCAAGCTCACATTCTGTGGTCATGGCTAAGAACATTCCAGGTTGCACCACTTTTAGGACCCATCTTCCTCAGATGGTAGGTAGAGTATGTTACCCAACCTCCCTTTGGAAAATGGAAGTCTCTACCATTATTGATCCACATTGAGGGCAAGGTCCTATGGGGGCCCCCAAAGGGGTCCATTATGTTGTTCCTGATGGAGATGACCAGTGACAGTGGAGAGAGGGATCTATTTGAGGTCTAGGCCTGAGATAGGAAATTTTAAGACATGAAGTCACAAAGACCAGTAGGATCATCACTGGCCCCACCTCACATTCCCTATCAAGTGTAATGCATGAATCTTTTAGAGATATTTCTCCATTTGATTTCAAATGCCTGTTTAAATAGAAGACACTCAAATATTCATTCCTTCAAAATTTTCTTGCCAACTTTGATGGATGAGTCTAAAAACCGAGTCGAATGATTTATAAATTAGAAGTTATATAATTAGAGAATTATGCATTTACTGAGTCTTATTTATTAGATAAGTCATCTGTTTAGTTAATTGCTAATTGGAAAGCAAAGTACTATGTGTGTGATTCACATCATTTGGGGGAAAATGGAGGATCAAGGTTATTGGCAAATTCTCACAGGTTGAATGTACAAGTTTTACAGGCTGGAAGAGCAGACACTATCAGTGGATCTATATATCTAAAGAATTATATTAGAAGTTGAGTTTGCAAAGCATGAAACCCTACAGCCATAGATTTCTTGAGGTGAGAAGTGTAGGTCTGTATAAGTAAAATGTGTCTTTAGAATACACTTGACTGTTGGTTACTTAGAATTCAAACTTAAACATATCGATATCTTGACTTTTGTAAACCTCAATTAAAAATGCAACTTGATATATATAATCAGGCTTTTGCAATAGTTATCTCTTTTCTGATGCCCCAGAAACTATTTTAAAATTTTTGTTGGCTACTTAACAGAAGTGTAGTCACTGCTCAAGATCTCACTCAAATTATTATCTGTTCTGAGTTTACATAATAATAAGCTATGTTACAACACCCATACTTCACTGTATTTAATATACTAAGTGCCCTCCTGCCTCAC
The DNA here is from genome assembly GCF_950295315.1 of Erinaceus europaeus. NCBI lineage: Eukaryota > Metazoa > Chordata > Mammalia > Eulipotyphla > Erinaceidae > Erinaceus > Erinaceus europaeus. The sequence continues at coordinate 37,677,460 of NC_080170.1, forward strand.
AACCTGTGGGTACAATAGGGGCCACATGAATGTTAAAGACCAAAATCCAACACTTTTGCTTTTGTCCCAACTTACTCAAGAAGTGAGTCAATAACATGCGAATTTCCCAGTAAACTTCCTAGTAGTACCCAACATTGCTTCATATGTACTTAAAAGTTGCTTCTACAAATATCATTCCTTGCCCCTGACCTGGCTGGCACTAGTAAGTGCTGTGATTGCTGGGGATGTCTACCTCCTTTCTGGTACTGTGGTCACTGCTGCCACTTTGACCATTTACTACAGATAAAACTGGTACCTGGTCAGCCATCATGCAGTGTAGGTAAGGGACTGCTACACAGAAAGAGAATTCTCCTTTCTTCCACCTTGTTTTATGCTTTGTCAGTAGGCACAGCTCACAGTGGTTTTTCATGAAAATAGCTTTTGTGCCTGTCTCTCTCTCCTCATGGGAGTTAGACTCTATTTCATGTGAATTGTCTTCATGTTGTTGTTGTTGTTCTTTTGTCAGAGCAGACAATTTCCAGTTTCTTCTTTCTGCCAAAACAATAAAGTAAACATGTGCCTCATATACTTTCACTGGCCCACCCAGACAGCTCTAAGCAGGTCAGAAATATGGTCAAAGTGTCTGGAACTTTGATATAAAGGTACAGTTCTTGGAAGGTCATAGGCTGTTGGGGACACAAAACAGACTCTTTCTACTCTTTACTGAATCAAAATTAAATATAAATAATTTAAAACCAACTCATAAACTAGTCCTGTAAGTCTAAAGATAAACAAATTGTAGCGTCTACTAAGATTTTACTCTGCTTGCAAGGTAGCAAGTTAGGCTGTAGCGTGTCATGAAAAGTGAAAGAAATTGCAAAATTCCTGGATCAGAAAAATAACAGTTCATTACTCACAACATAGCAAGAAGTATGGGCTTCTGTTCACGTCCTATCCCTTTGTTGTATAGGGACAATTCTGTGTCACAGATGAGAAGTCCTGAGTTCAGGATACCTGGTTATACGGTAATGAATTATAAAGCTACCTGCCCAACTTAAAACCAGAGAAGAGCATTGTCTTTAATGTAGTGGAAAAACAAATTTATCCTTCTGGTCTGAGAGTCTTGAATTCTGACTTTCAATGACTTTGATGACTACATGGAAGTCCTTAGAAGGGTAATACTTTCAGAGCACAACTAAGACTGTCAGGACCTTTCCTCAGGGACTATACACGATGTCAAGAGACCCTTGAGAATTTTCTCTTGACAGTATCACAAATTAAAGTGATTTTCTCATAGTTACAGTTAGTTAAAGGTCAGAATAGACCATTTGGCACATAGTCCAATAATTTTTTTCAGGTTAAAACAGAAAATAGAGTGACATAAATTTGGCTTAATTATTTAAGGTTGCTACGGACAAGCAAAAACTTTCCTTTTTTTTTTTTTTTTTTTCTCTTTCCAGAGTGCTGCTCAGCTCTGGCTTATAATGGTGCAAGGGACTGAACCTGGGACTTTGGAGCTTCAAGCATGAGAGTCTCTTTGCATAGCCATTATGCTATCTACCCTCACCTCCAAAACTATTTTTTAAAGTTGTAATATCACTGAGGTTATCATGTTCTGTAATGAATCTTATAAGTGTATTCATCATGAGATCTTTGCAAAACTTCTACAGAGATGACACACAGGATTGAGAGAGTATGTTACAGTGTGCAAGGACCCTGGTTCAAGACCCTGGCCCTTACCTGTAGGGTGAGAAATTTCACAAGTGGTGAATTAATGCTTCAGCCTCCCCTCTACACACACACACACACACACACACACACACCTTCACTCACAATTCCTTTATCTCTACAAAAATAATGAAAATATTTTTAAAATTTCTTTTTAAAAAAGTTCTACAGAGTTGATATATTGACAGATTTAAAGCAAACAAACCAACAGATGAAAAACCAAACACTTAACAGCAAAGGCAAGTCTTACCTTGCTTCCAGTTGAGATGCTAGGGCATAAAGGTCTGCCTTTCGTTCATCAACTCAGTATTCAGTAGAATTTGTAGTCTTTAATCAGAATTGATCACACTGAATATAGGATGTTTCCGAGTGCCACAGCCTGAGAACTTTCCTGCAGTCAACATTTTAGAGATACTTTGTCAGAACAAAACACAAATGCATTAACTGAAGAGGTCATATTTTATGAAATAATGTCTGGAAAACTTGCTCCAGAGTTAAACAGCTAATATCACAGTGACTAGCACATTCTTTCCAGGGATGTTAATCAGACTGTTATGGGGCGTAGCCCTCAGTATTTTATTGTATGGTCATGAAAAATCATTGGCATGGTCAGTCATTAAGAGTCCTTCACTATTACTTCATTCAGTTCCTATACTAGGAGCTATTTTATGATGACTTAGCATAAAATCCTATCCTTGTATTTAAGATGTATTCTCTCTCTAACTTAAAAAAAACTATTTATTTATTATTGGATAGAGACAGAGAGAAATTGAGAAGGGAGTGGGAGATAGGGAGAGAGACAGATAAACACCTTTGGTCCTGCTTCACCACTCGTGAAGCTTTCCCCCTGCAGATGGGGACCAGCAGTTTGAACCTGTTTCCTTAAGCACTATAATGTGTACGTTTTACCAGTTGCGCCACCGCCTGTCCCCTAAGTTGTATTCTCCATATGTTTTTCAGAGTGATTCTATCCAAACAGTGAATATGAAAGCTGGTACATATTAATGGAGGTGCATTGGATCGACCTTCTCGTGGTGCATCCCGTGAGTACCCATTTATTGGGGAAACTGACGATCCTTCCTAGCCAACTGAATCCACATGGATCCCAGTCACTTTCAAAGCCAGCAACAACCAGACATCAGGCTCAACCTGACACTGTTGACTGGCTATGGAAGAAGGGCAAACGCTAGAAGAAGAATGGAGGTGCATAAGTATATTGGAATGAAGGCAAAACTCAGAATCAGGAATTTGAGGATCAGTTTCCAAAGCATGGCCATAAGCTGTTAACTCAAAGAACAAAAACGAGCACGTAGCCACTTTTCAATGCAAAGAATATCCTGAAATTATAGCACTCAATATAAAAAAAATATTCTGGAGTCAAATAGGATAGGGATGAGGGATGTTAAGGATTAAGAGTAGGGAAGTGCATGAAATCACACCACAGAACAAAAATCTTGGGGTTGGGACACTGCAAGATGTCATTAATTTATGTCTCAATAGCAACAACAAAAAAAAGTTGTAACAAGAGAGCAGATTAGAAGAGAATTTAAAAGAAACAAGGGAAGACACAGAGTGAACTTTGTACTAGGTTTGGCCTATAGCTACAAAGCTAAGTACTCCAGTGGAAGGGGAGAATGGAGAAGAGTTGGGAGAAGGTTGGGGACCCAGTAGAGATTGATGGAGGAAGACTATAAACTGTTGGTGGGAATGGTGTACAAACCCCTATCAAGGGGAAATAAGAAATCATGCCTTTGTGACAATGACTCTCCTGTAAATCATTATTACCATAATAAGGCAGTATAAAAGAGAGTGAGAAAGAGACTTTTAGATATTATTGCATTATGAGATCCACACTTGGTTCTCAAACACTTAAACTAAAAATATATCAAAGGAAGAACTTTAATTAGTTCATGGGAAATTTGGTATAGTTAACAAATGACTGACATTTTAAAGACATAATTATGGAACTGTGATAAAATAGAAAAGAGCCATTACTGATATTTTTTAAGTTTATTTTTATTTTTTGTTTTTTACCAGAGGACTGCTTAACTCTAGCTTATTTACCACTTGCGCCACTGCCTGTCTCCTAAGTTGTATTCTCCATATGTTTTTCAGAGTGATTCTATCCAAACAGTGAATATGAAAAGTGGCTATGGGGGTAATAAGCAAAGCTCAAAAGGATGTAACTATCTCTTCCCTACCCCCTCTCCCATGGAGAATGTATTGTCTTTGTTTTTTGATGACTTGGTATGCAGAATTTGTTTCACCACTAGATCTGGAATGAGTGATTCTCTTATCTAAAAGTGTTTTTTTTTTTTTTTTTTTTACCACAAACCAGATAGGAGTACTGATGTTAAACATTACAGAGAGTGCACTCTGGGAAAAGGTAGGAGATTGCCTGTGATTAGCTGTTGGTCCATGAGCTGAAGTTACAGAGATGTGTGAGATCTTCTGGGCAGAGGGTACCTGAATTAACTGGGGATTTGGAGGAGATCTTACAGGTATCCCAAAATACTGTTCATATGAACAGTAAAGAATAACCCAGTAAGAAGAAACTATAAAGTAGACTTTCCACTGGAGCTCTAGGGAGAGGAAGAGACTTGCAATACTATACAACAGGAAAGTCATCAAAGCAATTTCCCCAAACCCAGCAAATGTGTAGGGCTCATAAAAGGATTACTTAGTGTTTGGACATTGGCCACATTGTGTATCTAAGGTGAACTATAGTGACGAAAGGAAGAAAGCTGTAACTCCGACTACTGATGGATGGGCTGGACACAAAGCCAGCCAACTTCTTATCCTTCCACCTTATCAGCCCAGGTGCAGGGCAGAGAATAATACAAGTTAATATGATTGACTAAGTACACAAGAAGAATTTTTATTTTCAATAATCTTTTGGGATGGAAGTCACCACACTGGCATGAATGTATCAGAACTGTCTGGGAATTTGGTAATTGGGAAGGTAAATTTTCTCACTACTTCTTCCTACTACATCTAGGTCTTGGAGTTGAGAACTTGGCAAAATGTCCTTACTGGCTATTTGAGACTAACTTGAGGTTCTTCAATGAAACCTATGATGCATTTCCAAACTTCACTTTCTTTATATTCAATTTTGTATGTAGCACTAATTTAATAGTCAATTTATGAAATAATGCTTATCTACTAGATATTTTGTGATAGAGATATATGTGAAAATACCTTTGGGTTAAGAGACCCTTGAATAAAGTGTTTTATAGAGTGAGGGATTTATAGAATTTTATTAGTTATTATTATTGTATTTATTTGCTTAATGAGAATGAAAAAGAGTCAGGTGCTGGATATCGAACTCAGGACTTCATGCACTAAGCTTTCTCCCAGCTGCTGAAATTTATTGCTCAACTCCTCATTGGGCAGCTGAGTCTTCAATAGTTTACTACTACCACCATACCACCACCACTACCACCTCCTCACACACAACCACCACCACCACCTCAATTAGGTTGTTTGAGTTTGAACTGGGCTCAATTCTTCTCAGTTTTATGGATTAAAAAAAAAAAAGCAACTTAAGCCATCTGTACTTGAATTTTCTTTATTTAAGAATTAAGGATAAATGTAATATTAGCTTCATGGTGTTGTTATGACGATTAGGCAAATTACCACTTTCTAAGTCCTGAACAGCATTAACTGCCATCTGGCAATATTAGCTATTATATAGCTGATGCTAGTGTTAGTACCTATTGTACAGTTGTATGACTCAAGAGCCAAATGAGAAAAACCTAGTTATGCAATTTTTTTTTTTACTAATTCCTTTTTTAAAAAAATTTTTATTTTATTTATTCCCTTTTGTTGCCCTTATTGTTTTATTGTTGTTGTCGTTGTTGGATAGGACAGAGAGAAATGGAGAGAGGAGGGGAAGACAGAGAGGAGGAGAGAAAGACACCTGCAGACCTGCTTCACCACCTGTGAAGCGACTCCCCAGCAGGTGGGGAGCCGGGGTTCGAACCGGGATCCTTATGCCGGTCCTTGTGCTTTGCGCCACCTGCGCTTAACCCGCTGCGCTACAGCCCAACTCCCAAGTTATGCAAATTTTAGTTGTGCTATTTAATTCTCTGAAATGTTGGATCATCAAGATTTTGCCGGTTTAGTTACTACAGTTAAAAAATTAGGCAAGATCACCTACTTCAGCCTCTTCTCCAGGACCATAGAAGCTTGAACTAATTGTTTTTCCCATGTGATCTGTTAGCAAAGGTGGGTGGTGAAGCACAGAGACCCTGGCAGGTGACAACTGTTTCTATGATTTCTTGTATTTCTTCTACCACTGGGAATTAATCATCTTGGTAGTGATGAATCATTAAAGTTGAAGCTGATTGTCATCATTAGAAGACGTTATTTTTTTACTTTGTCTTTATGTCAAATTTCCTTTTTAGTTTTTGATATTTGTACAGCTCCCCCACAAGCTTAATCTCTCTACGGTTCCCCAGTATGACCGTTAATTTTATGTTTCAACTTGGATCACAGGGCAACCAGATACCTGGTTAAACATTACTTTGGGGTGTGTCTGTATGGGTGTTTTAGGGAGATATTACCATTTGAATTGGTGGACTGAGTAAAGTCAATAGATTGATCTCCCTCAAAGGAAAAGGCCTGAATGGAGACAAGAGGTAGAAGAAAAGATTTTCTCTCTCCCTCTCTCTCTCTCCTTAATTCTCAGCTCTTCAGATTTGAAAAACAGACTGGAGTAGAGTCTGCACTACTGACTTTGCAGCTCTCAGGCCTACCAGTGACACCAAGGACTTCCTAAATCTCCATCCTCACAGGGAAGTGAGTGGGGCTTCTCAGCTTCCATAGTGGTGTGTGAACCAACAACTTACAATAATTTGTCTTTTTCATCTGTATATATGTGAACACGATGTATATAGCCCCTTAGCTTGTTTCTCTGGAGAATCTTACTGCACTTGTTTTTTTCTCTTTTAAAATGACAGCATAAGTTGCAATTCCCTAGTGTCATATTTGTCATTTTAAAAACATCTCTCCTTAATCTCTAAAACATTGCTTTCCTTAATTTAATGTGCATATGAATCTTCTGGGAATCTTGTTGAAACGGAGACGCTTAAGCAGCAGTTCTACATTTCTAACAAATTTGGAAGTGATGCTGATGGTCCAGGGAACACTTTTGAGAGGTAATAATAATAACAGTAATAAAGCAACAATAACTGCCAACACTTAGAAAGCAGTTATATACTTAGCACTCTTGGGGTATGCTTAATGCATATTGACTTACTTAATTTACTGTCACCTCTGTGAGGTATGTAATAGTATATTTTTGCTACTTTGTAGATGCAAAAGCCTGCATATGCAGAGGTGCCCAAGAATAGGTCATTGACTTGTGCAGACCAATGAGATTTATACATAAAGTCTATTTTCAGAACCTAGGTTCACTTCTGTATGAATGCTTGCGATGTGTTAAACATCTTATTTGTATTTACCACATTAAACTAGTCTGGAAATCCATAGTCATTCAATTTCTCCTTTTTTACTTAGATCAGGCAGAAAAAATAAAATTAACATGGAGTCCAACTGCACTGTCCAACTGCTCTAGTCTGAATAGTCTAAAGTAAGGTGAGCCATGAATGTAAAATTGGCATTAAATTAGAAGATGGTGTATAAAAAGTACTATAAAAATCTCATGAATAATTCTTACATATGATTGCATACTGAAATAATAATATTTGGGATGAACTGGTTTCAATGAAATGTATTTTAAAGCATATTGTCATCTGTTTCTACTTTTAAAAATAGAGCTTAGTAAGAAATTTTAAATTCTACCTGTGACTCAGATTAGATTTCTGTCAGACAGAAATATAATTGTGCAAGACCTTCACTGCAAGTATCTGAACATAGTCCTTTTCAACAATTTGCTAAGTGATCAGACTCACAGCCCCCTTTTCATCAGGACTGGGGACATGTCCTAAACTTGGGGACATGGGATAATAAGATGACTGTGTCTGATTTCCTTTGGCTTGAATATTCACCTTACAAAAGTACACACAATGAGTTTTTGTGACATTATTATTATTGCAAGAGACACTAGCACCACAAGAAAAAAAAGGTTTCAGATGGAATTATTCTTTACTATTTCATGCAGGAAGACCGAGCACTTGAACATATGACATGCTTTAAATTCCATGGAGTTAGGGTAGGGCCAGGGGGCATTCATCAGGATCCCAAATCTGTGAAATAATATAATAAGCCAACCATTTTAAATTGGCTAAATTCTTGAGCTGCAAAGCTTTGGTAACCCGATATTAAGGTTTGTTTTCTTTAGTAAAAGTATGTTCAAGAGCAGTACCACATACCCTTTTAACTGCTAAAAGCCATCAAGCTATAGGAAGAGATAATAAATGGATTTTTTTTTCTTTCAAATGTTACCATAACTTGGTCAAATGGGTTATAAATGAAGGATTTGACTTAACTGAATCTTGCTTGGGGGTGTGGGGGGGATGTGGAGAATAGATGGACTAAGGCTTGTTTTATTTGAAGCTCCAAGTTATTCCTGTTTATTTTAAAGATTCCTATCTCAAAATTAGAAATGCTTGCTTTTCAAGTGTAAAATCATGCGAACATGAGGTTTAAAAAATTACCTAATAGAACATGAAACAATGGAAATATAAGTAATAATTTTATAGTGAGGGTAATTTTATGTAATCTTTGGAGATCAACATTTTTGGCCAGTATAATCACTGACTTAAAGTTTTATGTTCACCTGACGAAATATGCCAACGCATTTCTAATATCTCTGAGTTTAGGGGAACATTAATTTGTTCCCATTCATTTTTCTGTGGTTTTAAATTACTTATCATAATAAACCTAAAGTCTAATGAACAATTCAGTTACTATTAAGTACTCTTTGGCAGAAGAGAGAGTAATTCAATAAAATATCAGGAAAATCTCAGATTTCCTGGAATCCTTCTTAATTTCAGGTTTTATTCCTATGCTAATATGCACATATGTTTGCAATTTTTGAGCCCTTACTTTAACAATGGCCAGACATTTTAATAGCAGTTCATTAAATAGAGAATTAAAAAAAGGCAAATAAGTTTTGGCTAACTCTTAAAAACTTGAACCTATTTTAAGTATCAATCTGACATTTTGTACTTTAGGGTTTGGCCTCAAACACAATTTAAACCAGATGGTCAAAGGACACAACAGATTATATGAATTCTTAGTGAATCTTAGTGAAGAACATAAAATATAATAGATTGTGGCTGTTCACTCACCTTACACTATATATTCAAGTCCTATTTTGTGGTACATTCAATAAAGATATTTGATAGTTCCAAAAAATTCAACAGAGAGATATTTTACCTTTTTAATGTTTGAAAGAAATAATGGTGCTCTCAACTGTTAAAATACACATTTAATAAGAAATTGTTAAACAGTTTGGAAATAGGCTTATTGTTCCTCTACAGAAATTTTGATTTCAGTAGGCAATAGAGTATTCATATTTATACCAAAATTCCATCCCTCCTTCCTCCCCTCTCCCCATTCCCTTTTTTTCTTTTTAGAATCACTAAAACTCATTTCTTTGCTTACAGTTATTAGACCAGGTTGTTTCTATGGTATCTTAATTTTGTTTGTTCATTTCTCTTAAAAGAAGCAGCAAACTTGTATTTTAAAAGAAATCTACTACTAGATCTAATCTAAGAATAAATGTAGGCCTTTTAAGAAGAATAATCATGGCACCAAAGTTGTTACCCTAATGATTTATTCAGAAAGGAGAATTTGTGCTTGAGGATGATTATAAATGGCAATGGAAATACTGACTAAAAAGAATAGCACATATTTTGAGTATGAGTAGCTATTTCCTCTTATAAGAACTTGGTCATGCCATAGACATCATTTGTTTAAAAGGCCAAGTAAAATTTCTTAACATGTGGTGGTCTGCCCTCTCCCGGGCCAGAGTAATATAGAAAAGATCTGTTTGACTTATAAGAAATTTAGGTTCTAAAGAATAAAATATTTCTTAAGTTAACCTAGTATTAAGGTCTTTATATGTACTCACAGAAGTAATACCTTCTCACAGACTGTAGTTCTTGCTCAAATATTTGAGGAGTTCTTAGGTGTGGCAGTTCCATTAATTTCCTTCTTATCTTCTTTTACCCCATTTTTCTATTGCAAAATAAACACAGCTTGCCACTTGACATTTTCCTTGACCTCTTTTTAAAAATATTTCAGAATTAACACATAGACAATGAAAATAATACCTCTCCTTGCAAACACATTTTTTCCATAAGAATTTTTGTACTATGCTGGTAATATGAATTTATGAAGAACAGAACAGAAATAAACAGACCATTTAATATTATTTGCAACCCCACTAACAATGGAATGATGACTATTAATATTTAGGTGACCAATCCTTTAGTTAATGCATATGTATATAACATATACAGTATATTATCTTAAAGTACTAATTTTATTTGAAGCAGAACACAAAATTCATACCTAGAAATCTGTTTTTTTAACAGAAGAAAATATGCATGTCTGAAAAATTAAAAACTTTATATTCCCATTTAATTATTGTTTTCTTCAATGTCTTTTGCTCAATTAGACAGTAATCTTTGGGACAATGACTGAGCTGAAATAGCTTGGAATTGTGGTTGCTAAAAACACATTATTATGTGCAAAAGTATATGCTCAATATTTTGGAGCAATCTCACATATTTCTATGATGAGTTGTCTTTGGAAAGTACGTCCTATGGGAGAAAAGGAAAACAACTAAAATCTATCCCTTAAGTTTATGGGTAAGAGTGAAACCATGTAAAATGGAGAGATCATCTTTTCATGTTCTCAGTTATAACCATGATGAGAGCAAAGGAGGTTTTGCACATAAATCCACTGCATAGACATGATAAACCAAATATTTGACTTTGAGTGGGTGGCTCTAAAGAAATGTTATCATTGCAACACAGGCTTAGTTCTTTAGTAAATCCTACTTCACTCTTTACAGTGCTGAAGTACATAAAAAACACCTACCAAGATGTCTACTCAGTTCATGTGGTCTACTCTTTAAGGTGTGTCAGGGGAAAGCTACTGACTGCTACAAAAGCTAGACCACAAATTGTGTTACTCAGGTGGAGTTAAACTTTATTTCTTCCAAGTAACAGTAATGAGTAGGAAAGGGAAGTTTTGCCAAGTAGGTCTCCTCCACCCAGTCTGTAGAAATTCAAGCTAAAGAGATTTTGCCAACTTAAAAATATGGCTTCCAAGGTCACTCTGTTCCAGTTAGCCTTTAAAAGGGGAAACACAAATAGTTTTACAAGGCCTGGGGCATAGAACTGGCACACGTCATTTTCAACCACTTCATTCTATGATGGAAAGTCAGTCACTTTTCTATAACTAATTATAAAACATACTGGAACAAGTTATCCAGCTATATTCCAAGAAGAATGCATTGCTAGAAATCTTACTGTATCTCTATTTTGAGAACTGTCTCTGATTTTCTAGATATGAGAGACCCCCTTCCTATTTTATTAATAGTGTGTCCTGCCCAACTAATTTTTCAATGGTAAGAGCCCAACAAGTCACAGATTCAGATTCTTCCTCAAGGGAATCAGAAAATGTGGTTTTGAGGTGATTTTTGAGTATGACTAGAATAGCCATAATTTTCAGGAGGTTCTAGGGAAGAGGTAGTAGGAAAGGGAAGGAAAATAATTCAAAATGGGCATGAAATAAAGACTTCATTTCTTTTAACTGTTGAGTTGCTGACCCTAGTCCCTTCCAAAAGTCTATTTCTCTGACTGATTCAGGAAATAAATTTAAATTCTGTTCATTCTTTCTTATGTTGATTAAACTGGCTTAAACTGGCTTCTTCTAAGTTTTGAGTGTCTTAAAACCAGACTTTTAACTAGCAGAGATTCCACTGCCCCAAAAGATTCTACTAGTAGGAGAGAGACAGAGACCATTCTACATGTTGTTCTCACAAAGTGTCTTCTTCTCAGAAAATGTTAACTTATAGAACTTCCCCTCTTTTGCCAAATGTGAACAACCGTTCATACTTTTTAGTGTACTTACAAGTTTTTAACAAATAAAGTACATGCTGTCAAAGTACAGTATTTGTTCAATGACAGAACTTTGATATTGACCATGAGGATAATGATAATGTTTTCTAGTGTCAGATGGAACTTATTTCCTATTCCTTCAGTGCAACTATTGCTTTAGTGTTGTTTTCCAAGGTTGTGTTTGCTTAGTTTTCCAGTTAGACCAAAACCAAGTGTGAGTTTTCTAACTAAGGCACCGAAGTCTTTGTGCCAACTTATGTAAGCTGTCTGTTGCTAGAGGTCATCTAAAGACAAAGAAAAAAAGAACAGCAGGAAGCCATACTCTAAAGCAAATAATGCAATTATATAAGAGGTCAAGTGCTTTAAAAAAATCATTTCCCTAGATTTTTTTGAACCAACATTATTATTTTTTTCATCTTTTTATTTATTCATTTTTTTCAATCACCTTATCAGAGAAATCATTTACAAAGCAGTTGTTTCATTAAAATGATTTCTTATCTTCTTTTAAGTGCCTACACACCACACCCACCATCAACTGAAGTCTTCCTGAGCCAATATTATTTTAAATACACTTTCTAGAGCATAATCATATCCAGAGCTTGACATTGTTACTATCTGCCTTTAAAAGGGGATTAAAAGATTTTGAAAATATGTCTACCATTCTCAAAAAAGGTTAAAAAGAAGTCAGAATTTCAGTTGTCTTAATCTAATTTCGCCTAATCAACTTTCTAAATTAGCCATCACACTGCAATAGAAACATACTTAGTTTAATTCCACTTAACCAAGCCACTAAATTAACTATCATTCTTTTCTCCTACTATACGGCACACTGACTGTCTACTTAATTTTGTATGATCATAGCTGGTAGGCTGCTTTCTAACACATGTGTAACACAAATACTTTTCAATAAGGAGAAATAATGCTTAGATAAAACTGAAATTTCTAGAAGAGTTTGGCACCCAAGAAGAGATTTTCACACACACACACACACACACACACACACACACACACACACACACACACACACACACACACGATATTGGTGTTATTGTATATATCTACAATAAGAATCAAAATCTTGATCAGCATCTATGCATTCATATATACATTATAGATTTGTCTCAATAATATATCTTTTTTATTTATGTAAAAAAGGAGACATTAACAAAACCATAGGATAAGAGTGGTACAACTCCACACAATTCCCACCACCAGATCTCCGTATCCCATCCCCTCCCCTGGTCGCTTTCCTATTCTTTATCCCTCTAGGAGTATGGACCCAAGGTCATTGTGGGATGCAGAAGGTGGAAGGGCTGGCTTCTATAATTGCTTCCCACTGAACATGGGCATTGACTGGTCAATCCACACTCCCAGCCTGTGTCTCTCTTTCCCTAGTGGGGTGGAGCTCTGGGAAAGCAGAGCTTCAGGACACTTGGTGGGGTTGTCTGTCCAGGGAAGTCTGGTAGGCATCATGCTAGCATCTGGAACCTGGTGGCTGAAAAGAGAGTTAATATGCAAAGCTAAACAAATTGTTGAAAGTCATGGATCTAAAGGCTGGAATAATGCAGATGAAGTGTTGGGAGGTCCTCTATTTTGTAGTTATATAGTAGGCATATTTTAGTTATATTTCAAAGGGTCTGTAGCTATACTAGTTTTTTTTTTTTTTTTTTTTTTTTTGCTCTGAGCCTGAAATCTGATATGCAGGTGGATCCTAGTTATTGTCTGAGGAGGTGATATTATTGCTGGAAAAGGGACAGAAATCTGGATCAGGGAAGAGAGTAGCTCACTAAAATGGGGAAGGGGTGTAAATATTGTTGACTATAAACCCCATTGATTTGTTTGGTCTGGGGCCCATATTCAGCTTAGGAACCTATGTGACCTCTGCATCCCTGTAGATCTGAGGTCCCATTCTGTGGTCATGAGTAGGAACATTCTATGCTGCCCCAATATCAGGACCCATCTTCCTCAGGTGTAGCATAGAGTATATTGTCCAGCCTCCCTTTAGAGGATGAAACATTCTCTACCATTGTTGATCCAAGTTGAGGCCAAGGTCCTATGTGGGGCCCACAGAAGAGTCTGTTTTTTTTTGTTCCTGATAGAGATGACTAGTAACACTGGAGAGAGGGATTTATTTGAATTTCAGGACTCCCTGAATAGGGCCCCAGCTGATTGGGAGACCTCATAGTGACTAAAGAGTCATCTTTAAAGTTTGCCAGTCTCTTGCCTTATTCAGCTTTTGCAGTCCTTGCTTTGCTAAGGTTAGCCTTGGATTGAGTGCGAGAACTCAATCCAAGGCTAATAGGAAGTAGGTGAGTTGGGTGCCATCTGTCCTGTCCCATGGGACCTTCAACGTGGGTTAACCTAGGAGAGGGAGTGAGGACAAGGAAAGAAGGGAGAGGGAAGGGGACAAGACACGCTAGAGAAATGAGACAAGTCAAGATTTTGATCAAGTCTGTTTATTAGCACCAAAGATGCTGTTTTTAAGGCCAGGGCAAGGGGGGAGTTAGCAGCTGGGGAGCTGGGGACTGTTGATTGAAGTGGTGTGTTGTCATGGTAATCAGCTGTTACCTGGAAGGTCCTGGGTGATTCATGAGCAAGTGGAATTGGGAGACAGGAACTTATCTTACCTGTAAACAAAGACTCTAAGGTGTAAAGAAGCAGGAATTTAACTTTTAAGCAAGGCCATCTATGAACAGAGACTCTGTGGTCATGCCAATAGCAACCTTGAGGGCACATGTGGCTCCCCACATGTTCCATATATATATATATATATATATATATATATATATATATATATATATATATATATATGCATGTCCTGATGTTTGGCGGAATTTATTTTGTGGCAGGGTGGACTGTGCCTGTCTTAGGTTGGGGATCAGCCTTCCGTCTTACCCGTCATTGGAACACCTGATCATTTTTTGCCCAGTAGTACCAGGTGCCCTGTCTTAGGTTGACTGGACAGTGCTAGTTTCCCCTTACCTGTCATTGGCTAGCCAGCCCTCTACATGGTGGACGTTCTGACGGAGGGGGGAGAATCTTCTGCAGCAACTCCATTTTCTGCCATGTCCAGCCTATGATAGTGAACTTGTATAGGTTGCATCTTTATGGCATCAATCTGTTGCTACAAAAAGGCCATGAGCTTGTTAAGAATTATAGGACCTACTGTGAGCAGAAGAAGTAAAACAAGCAAGGGTCCCACAACTGAGGGTAGCCAGGTAAGGAAGGGGGAATTTATCCATTGGTATGAAGAGGCGGGATCATATCTCAAGTCTAAGGGAAACAGTCAGTGGATGTGATGTCTAGGGGAAGAAACACAGCACATCTGATCCTCTGGTGGTCGTCAGCGCCAACTGATGAAATTTTTCTTCTTAATAGTGGGTCAGCTGTGGAACAAGTGAAACTAGGAGGCAAGGACTAGGTAGAGAAGAATTGACATGAAAATATAGGGTGATGTTGCACCAAAACACAGAGGAGGTACATACACATTAGAAGTCAAGGTGAGGTTCCTTGAACATGAGGAATATTGAGAGAAAAGTGAGAGGTCAATAAACATGTAAGGATGAAGTCAGAGCCAATGGCTTTTGTATAAAGAGGAATTGAAGTCAGCAGTGGTAGGTCAGCAGAAAGAGAAGACTTCATTGACACTTTAGCCAACTGAATATTGGGAGGTGCATTGTATCTAAGTCTAATTAGATACTATTTCATTAGGAACTTTATACTGACTCACTGCAGACTATTGTATACTTTTGCTTTCAGGTATATATTTTGCCCTAGTTTATGGATACGTGTGAACATATGCTCTAACTCACAGGACCTGGTCTATATATATATGTTTGGGACTTTGTTAGGAAGTGAACCACCTGGAATGGAATTAGAGAATACTATGAAAGGAAAGGTCTCACACTAGTAATGAGGCTGAAGGGTTGTCATTCCACACTTGAAGTCTCTGGACACAGTCTGATGTGAAGTATGCTGAGGTGGTACTTGTGCTGATTAGGTTGGGATCAGCAGATGCAATATTTAACATGAATTGATAGAAGCATGCAGAAAGGTGTGCCCCATCCTAGAGGTTCCAGGACTGGGGGAAATAGTGGAAATGGGAGGTTCCTGCTGTCTTAGGGTTCAAGAAGAAAATAGATAGTTATTGTTATAATCACATTATTTGGTAATTGGGTTACCTTTGAAAAATCCCTTTGTTAGGATTTGCTGTGTCATACACAACATACCATAATTTATGTGCTTTGACATTATTTGTATGTAGCTGTGCCACTGGTTGCTTCTGTTCTCCCTGGTCTAGGCTTTTGAGGGAGTCAACATATCAAAGACTCAGCTTATTAATTAAAAAGATTCAGTCTGTGCTTTAAAAAGTTTGAGACATACAATCAACTTTCCCTCTCATATTAATTAGTGATTTATATGACTATAAATTAATAGGAGTGTACATAAACACCATGCTCAGCATCAAAAGACTGAATCCCATCACACCCACCCACACCCACCCCCTCCCCGCCGCCCCGGGGAAGCCGAATATCCACCCTCACCCCAGGATTTTTACTTTGGTACCATACTCCAGATTTAGTCTAATCCTGCTTCTTCTTTCTCGACTTCTGTTGATGAGTGGGATCATCTCATACTCATCTTTATCTTTCTGACTAAGCTCACTTAAAATAATTCCTTCTAGCTCTGTCCAAGATGGGTCAGAGAAGGTGGGTTCATTGTTCTTGATAGCTGCATAGTATTCCATTGTGTATATATACCACAGCTTTCTCAGCCACTCATCTGTTGGGTTCCTTCCAGGTTTTAGCTATTATGAGTTGTGCTGCTGTGAACATAGGTATACAAATATGTTTTTGGTTGGGTGTTGCCATCTTCTTGTGGGGAGGCCTCTTCTCAGGTGCAGACTCCTGAAGTGCTCACCCTGTTGCACACCAGATGCGGGGGGTCTAGGAGAATGTCATCCGAGGCAGCAGGGGCTGAGTCTTAGGGGACTCACTCAGTGTCCTTTGCTAGTGATGAAACAAGAGATGGCCTGGAGACCAAGCTGATAGCAATGATCCATTTATTAATCAGAGGCAAAGATTTTAAGAGGCTGCAGAAGAAGGTAATTTGTTTATACCATATCTGGTTAAAGCAGAAAAGGGGCAGAGAGAGGTTAGGGGTTGGGAAAACTACCAGGTGAGTGATCTAAGGAATAAGGAAGCTAGGCAGAAAACTACTGGAAGTCATTAGGCAATATAGCAAGGTGTCAGGCTACAAAATCAATGTACAAAAATCAGTGGCATTTCTTTATGCAAACACCAAATCTGAAGAAGATATCCAGAAATCACTCCTATTTGGTTTAAAGACAAGGAAGTAAGCTATTTTATTGGGAATGCAGAATCCTTGTGAGGCAGAGAATCTGACAGGTGAAGCTGAACATGAAGGCCGTTCTCTCCCATGCTCAATCTCTATTAGAGAGAGAGGCTGAGAGGAAAACTGTGTTCCTCAGGCACCCATCTTTCAATGGGAGATTCCACCCAGCTCAACCATATCCTCAGTTTCTTTGATTTCTTTCTCTTGCCTGATTGCTATGGCAAGAACTTCCAGCACTATAAAGAGTAATGGTGATAGTGGACAACCCTGTCTAGTACCTGAGCTGAGAGGGAGTGCTTTCAGCTTCTGTCCATTGAATATGATGTTGACTGTAGGTTTTCTACATATGGACTCCACTATCTTGAGGAATTTCCTAATCTATTCTCATTTTTTATAGTCTTTTGAGCATGAATAGGTGTTGGATTTTGTCAAATACTTTCTCTGCATCTATTGAGATAATCATGTGGTTTTTGGTTTGCTTTTATTGATGTGGTGAATGACATTGATTGACTTACATATGTTGGATCAGCCTTGCATTCCTGGGATAAATCTGACTTGGTCATGATGAACAATCTTTTTGATATACTGCTGTATCTGGTAGGCCAGGATCTTGTTTAATATTTTGGCATCTATGTTCATCAGATATTGGTCTGTAGTTTTCCTTTTTTTGTTGTGTCCCTACCTGCTTTTGGTATCAGGGTTATGTTGGCTTCATATAATATGGAAGGAAGTGTTGATTTTTTTCTGATCTTGTGGAAGAGCTTTAGAAGTATAGGTATTGGGGGAGTCGGGCTGTAGCACAGCAGGTTAAGCGCAGGTGGTGCAAAGCACAAGGACCGGCATAAGGATCCCGATTCAAACCCTGGCTCCCCACCTGCAGGGGAGTCACTTCACAGGAGGTGAAGCAGGTCTGCAGGTGTCTATCTTTCTCTCCTCCTCTCTGTCTTCCCCTTCTCTCTCCATTTCTCTCTGTCCTATCCAACAACAACAACAATAATAACTACAACAATAAAACAACAAGGGCATCAAAAGGGAATAAATAAATAAAATACATAAATAAAAAAAGAAGTATAGGTATTAACTGTTTCCTGAAGGTTTTGTGGAATTCGTTTGTGAAGCCATCTGGTCCAGGACTTTTGTTGTTGGGAAGATTCTTAATAACTGTTTTAATTTCTTTGCCTGTTATTGGTGCATTTAGATTTTTTAGTTCTTCTTGGTTCAGTTTTGGAAGGGTATATGTTTCCAGGAATTCTTCCACTTCTTCCAGATTCTCTAGCTTTGTGGAGTATAGTTCTTCGTAGAAGTCTCACATGATTTTCTGAATTTCTGTGGTGTCACTTGTGTTTTCTCCTCTATTGTTTACAATTCTATTAATTTGGGTCTTCTCCCTTTTTTTTAGTGAGTCTGGCTAGGGGTTTAATCTTGTTTAATTTTTCAAAGAACCAACATTTGGCTTCATTGATCTTCTGTATGGTTCTCTTATTTTTGATGTTGTTTATTTCTGCTGTAATTTTAGTGATTTGCATACTTCTGGTTGCTTTAGGGTCCCTTTGTTCTTATCCCTGTAAGTCCTTGAGGTGTGCAGTAAGGTCGTTTATTTGAGCTTTTTCTTGTTCTAATATGTGATTATATGGCTATACGTTTCTCTCTCAATACTGCTTTAGCTTTGTCTCAAATATTTTGATAACTTGTGTCTTCATTTTCATTTGTTTCCAGGAACATTTGAATTTCTTTCTTGAGTGTCTCTCTGACCCAGCAGTTTTAAGCAGTATGTTGTTGAGTTTCCAAATTCTGTGACTTTTAGTAATTTTCCTTTTGTTGTTGAATGTTAGCTTTATTCCACTGTGGTCTGAGAAGATATTTGGGATGATTTCAATGCTCTTAAATTGTTGGTACTGTCTTTGTGGCCTAACATGTGGTCTATCCTTGAGGATGTGCTGTGTGGATTTGAAAAGAATGTGTATTCTAATTTTTCAGGTGAAAGACTTTGAAAATATCCAGGAGGTCTAGTCTGTCCATCTCTTCATTTAGTTCTCTTGTTTCTTGGTTGATTCTCTGCTTCGTTGATCTGTCTCAGTGTGAGAATGAGGTGTTGAAGTCTCTCACTATTATATTATTACTATTGATGTATTTTTGTAGTTCTTTCAGTAGGTGTTTGATGTATTTAGATAGACCCTCATTGGGTGCACAGATGTTAATAATTTTTAAATCTTCTTGGTTGATTGATCCTTTAATCATTATGTAATGGCCTTGCCTAGCTTTTGTTACTTTATTTAATTTAAAGTCTATTGTGTCAGAGATGAGAATGGCTGTCCCTGCCTTTTTTTGTGGTCCATTAGTGTGTATGATAGTTTTCCATCCTTTTACTTTAAGTCTGTGTTTGTCTTGTTGTGTCAGGTGGGATTCTTGCAAGTAGCATATGGTTGGGTTGTGTTTTTTGATCCATCCTCCCACTCTGTGCCTTTTCTTTTTTTAAAAAATATTTATTTATTATTTATTCCTTTTTGTTGCTCTTGTTGTTTTATTATTGTAGTTATGATTGATATTGTTGTTGGATAGGACAGAGAGAAATGGAGAGCGGAGGGGAAGACAGATTGGGCAGAGAGAAATATAGACACCTGCAGACGGGCTTCACCACTTGTGAAGTGACACCCCTGCAGGTGGGGAGCTGGGGCTCAAAACAGTATCCTTAGGCAGGTCCTTCCACTTTGCGCCACCTGCACTTAACCTGCTGCTCTACTGCCCTACTCCCCACCCTGTGCATTTTAATGGGTGAATTTAATCCATTGAAATTTATTGATATTATAGATTGAATGTATTATAGTGCCATTATTCAACAATTCTTTATTTGATCTGATATATGGCAAGTATTATCATGATGTTCTTGTTTATAAGGGGTCTTTTAGTACCTCTTTCAGGGCAAGGTGATGATTGCCTCCTTTTTTTTTTTTTTTTTTTTAATTTTTTATTTAAGAAAGGATTAGTGAACAAAAGCATAAGGTAGGAGGGGTACAACTCCACACAATTCCCAACACCCAATCCCCATAACCCACCCCCTCCCCTGATAGCTTTCCCATTCTCTATCCCTCTGGGAGCATGGACTCAGGGTCGTTGAGGGATGCAGAAGGTAGAAGGTCTGGCTTCTGTAATTGCTTCCCCGCTGAACATGGGCGTTGACTGGTCGGTCCATACCCCCAGTCTGCCTCTCTCTTTCCCTAGTAGGGTGTGACTCTGGGGAAGCTGAGCTCCAGGACACATTGGTGGGGTCTTCAATCCAGGGAAGCCTAGCCAGCATCCTGGTGGCATCTGGAACCTGGTGATTGAAAAGAGAGTTAACATATGAAGCCAAACAATTTGTTGAGCAATCATGGATCCCAAGCTTGGAATAGTGGAGAGGAAGTGTTAGGGAGGTACTCACTGCAAACTCTAGTGTAGTCCTGCTTTCAGGTATATATTTTGCAGTAGTTTATGGATACGTGTGCACATAAGCTCTCTCTCACAGAAACTGGTGTATATCTAGGTTATGGGACTTTGTTGGAAAGTGAACTACCTGAGATGGAATTAGAGTGTACTATTAAAGGAAAGGTCTCACCCGAGTAATGAAGCTGAAGGGTTGTCATTCCACACGTGAAGTCTCTGGATACATTCTGGGGTGAAGCATGTTGAGGTAGCAATCGTTGCTTTGGTTAGTTTGTGATCGGCAGATGCAATGTTATTTGGTTTGGATTGGGGATTGCCTCCTTTAACTGTTGTTAACTGTCTGAGAATATTTTGATCCCTCCATCTAGTTTGAATGAACTTCTAGCAGGATATATTATCCTTGGTTGAAACCCTTTTTCATTCAGGGCTCAATAGATATCTTGCCATTCTCTTCTGGCTTTTAGAGTTTGAGTTTGAGTGGAGAAGTCTGCTGATAGTCTTATGGGTTTTCCCCTGTATGTGACTTTTTGTATTTCTCTTGTAGCCTTTAGGATCCTTTCTTATCCTTGATTATTTTAATTTTAACTATGATGTCTTGGTGTCTTCAGGTCTGGGTTGATTCTGTTTGGGACTCTCTGGGCCTCTTGAATCTTAATGTCCTTTCTGTTGCTTAAGACTGGGAAGTTTTCTTCCATTCTGAATCAGATTTCTTCCCCAAAATAATTCACAAGTGAGTATCAGTGAATTCAGAAAACAAAAGAAGGAGGAAGAAAGAAAAGAATAAAAAAAGAAAGGAAGAAATAAAGAAAGAATAAATGAAGAAAAAAGGAAGAGCAGTTAAAGGAAAGAGTTTTTCTTTTCTTTCTTTTTTTTTAAATTATGTAGGAGTAGGGAAAAAGGAGACTGGAGAGAAGAGGTTGAGAGAAACAAGTTCCTCTCACAATGGATAGGACACCCAGTCACCTAGCAATGGAAAAAACAACAACGGTTAATTTTGGTCAACCTGAAGAATGTGGATGGAAAAGGGACACGTGTATATAATAACAATAGTAATAAAATAAAATAAAATAAAGAATAGAAAACCCCTAAGTCAGTCTGCAGCTTGGACAGCTCAGTTGGCTGCAGGCATCCTGAGCAAAGACAGGCAATTGTAAGAAGTATCCCCCCCCCCCAAAAAAAAAAAAAACCCAACCCTCCAAGTAGTCTTTCCCAGGCAGGAATGAGGCTCTGATTGGTCAGGTATTTTGTCACTCAAATAGAACTCCAGCCACTAAAAAAAAGAGTGAAGTTAAAGGAAGAGGCTTGGAATGACAACCCTGATGAGCCAGGAATCTTGGTAAAGAGAACAGCTCAGTAGAGAGCCTGCTAGGAGCTGCTGTGCTGCTCCTGGGGGCTGGTACTGGGGTCAGGGGGGTGAGCTCAGAAATATTCAAAGGATTTTTCTTTGTTCCTCTGAGTTCTGTTTGTCAGCCCAAGAGAGAGTTATGGGACTGTATTTTGGTGTCACTCTGGCCAGCCTGTGTTCACCCTCCTATATACAGCCCACTATCCTACCTTTCCAGCAGATCCCAGGTTGCAAGTTGCTGCCTCTTGGAGCTCAAGGCAGCTGTGGCTCCAAAGTCATCATCTTGCCCAAGAGATCAATAATATATCTTTTTTAATGATAATCCCCTTTAACCTTTTGATTAATTGGTTAATTGCCTACTTCAATTAATTGCTCTGTTACATGATATTTTCTATATCTGACTTCTCTTTAGTTTCAGCTTCTAAATTTTAAAGTCTGCAATAACATTTTTTAGAGTAGTATACAGCAAATGAAAGATTTTTGTATCAAAGAGAACATGTGGTTATATATAATCACAATATTTTCATATCTCATGGCATTACCATGGGAAAATACAAATTTGTTTTCATGAGTTTACTGTAAAATCAGCTGTCATATATACTTTACTTTAAAGATAATTAGCTTCTTATAATTAGAAACATAATTAAGAACATTATAAAAGTACCCCAACATAAGCAAATCCAATTGCCAGAGTAAATTAGTTTTGCCTTACATGAGATTTTATATCTAGAAACTTGGGATTTGAAAGAAACTGAAATTTTTGTATCCTAAAACAATTTTACTTCAATTTTTTTCTTTATGCTTGCCTAATATAGACTTTCTGTTTCTGTCATCAACTTCTTCAAGTCTTTGGAAAACTAACTGTATTTTCATATCTCTTGGGCTCATTAGACTTTACAAAAGAAGAGACTACTTCTACTTGGTAGAAGATGGGTTGTTGGTCTTTGAGTTATGTTTCAATAACCTCATTTTGGGACAAGTGCAATAATGAATCATTACAAGTGGATTGGGAAATCATGGTGGTTATTGGCCATCATGTGTTGCTATGACTTAGGGTGACATTACAGTAAGATCACATCATCGCTAAATGGGGACCAACTTTATAGTCTTGAATCAATGGATTAGAAAAACAAAGCTGAGTAAAGGAGGGGTGTGGCAGGATATGGGAATTCTATCTGCTAAAGCTTTACGATTTTGCCTTTACTATCACAAGGTTAAGATAAATAAAATTCTTGGCTCTCACTTTATTTATCAAATCAGGGCTCAAGATTTTGTAGCCAAATTTCTTTGCTTGTTCATTGTAATTAGTGATTTAACATTGTTTTATAAGATTACCAGATTTCAGGTGTATTTTCCTACCCACATATGATGAGTATACGTCACCACATACCCCCAAACATTCTGTCCACCTCGTTAAATGCCACCTCAATCCTTCCTCCATCCCCCCCTATAAAAACCGTAGTTCTCATATTGTACAAGAGTCTGGTCAGACTTTATTATTTTTTCCCCTGCAAGTTCATTTGTTATAATCATTTGTATTCCACATATGTGCAAAAGCAGCCAGTATTTGTCATTCACCTCTTTACATGTTTCACACTGCATAAAACCTCCCAGTTCCATCCAAAATCCATCTGACATTGTTCCAAATGTTACAATCTCATCTTTTTTTGAAATTGCATAATGGTGTTATTTAAAATTTTTAAAAATTTCTTTATTGGGCAATTACTATTTCACATTCAACAATAAATAAAATAGTTTGTACATGCATAACATTTCCCACTAGGTCCTCTGTTATCCTTTTTGGACATGTATTCTCCACCACCCCCTGCCCCCAACCACCCCAGAGTCTTTTACTTTGGTGCAATACACCAATTGCAGTTCAGGTTCTACTTGTGTTTTATCTCCTGCTCTTGTTTTTCAACTTCTGCCTGAAAGTGAGATCATTCCATATTCATCCTTCTGTTTCTGACTTATTTCACTTAACATGAATTTTTCAAGGTCCATCAAGATGGGCTGAAAGCGGTGAGGTTACCATTTTTAATAGTTGAGTAGTATTCCATTGTGTATATAGACCACAACTTGCTCAGCCACTCATCTGTTGTTGGACACCTGGGTTGTTTCCAGGTTTTGGCTATTAGAATTGTGCTGCCAAGACCATATGTGTACACAGATCTTTTTGGATGGGTGTGTTGGGTTCCTTAGGATATATCCCCAGGAGAGGAATTGCAAGATCATAGTGTAGGTCCATTTGTAGCCTTCTGAGAGTTCTCCAGACTGTTCTCCACAGAGGTTGGACCAATTGACATTCCCACCAGCAGTGCAGGAGGGTTCCTTGACCCCACAACCTCTCCAGCATTTGCTGCTGTTACCTTTTCTGATGTATGACATTCTCACAGGAGTGAAGTGGTATCTCATTGTTGTTTTTATTTGCATTTCTATGACAATCAAAGACTTGGAGCATTTTTTCATATGTTTCTAAACCTTTTGGATCTCTTCTGTGGTGAATATTCTGTCCATGTCCTCTCCCCATTTTTTGGATGGGGTTATTTGTTTCCTTGTGCTTGAGTTTGGCAATCTCTTTATATATTTTGGTTATTAGCCTCATGTCTGATGTATGGCATGTAAAAATCTCCCATTCTGTGAGGGGTCTCTTGGGTATTGGTTTCTTTTGCTGTGCAGAAGCTTTCTAATTTGATGTAGTCCCATAGGTTTATGCTTGCCTTAGTCTTTTTTTGTAATTGGATTCATATCACTGAAGATATCTTTAAAATTTATTTGGAAAAGAGTTCTGCCAATATTTACCTCTAAGTATCTGATAATTTCTTGTCTAACATCCAAGTCCTTGATCCACTTGGAATTTACTTTTGTATTTGGTGAAATATAGTGGTTCAGTTTCATTCTTCTGCATGTTTTAACCCATTTTTTTTCCCAACACCATTTGTTGAAGAGACTCTGCTTTCCCCATTTAATAGTCTGGGGTCTTTTATCAAAGATTAGATAGATTTTTTTTTTTTTAGAAATAAAAAACACGAGGCTTTATTCTTATCAGAAATGGCAGGTCTTCACATGGTGGGGTGGGAGTTGAGCAGGAGGCCGCTACTTGCCGGCGATGAGAAGGTTCCGCAGGACCACCATGACTAAGTCCCAGCGCAGGAACATCTTGGAGATATAACGGTCCTTGTTCTCGGGCTTGGAATTCTTCTTGCTCTTGTCGCTCTTGGGGACCTGGGGCCACATCTCCTTCATGTTCTCCAGCACCATGTTGCAGTGCTCCATAGATGTGAGAGTGTACTTCTGCACTTTCAATTCTATTCCACTGGTCAGTGTGACTATCCATATTCCAGTACCAAGCAGTTTTGATGACAATAGCCCTATAATACAATTTGAGATCCGGGAGCGTGATGCCTCCAGTTCTGTTCTTTCTTCTCAAGATTGTTTTGGCAATTCTAGATTTTTTCTGGTTCCAGATAAACATTTGTAGCATTTGTTCTATTCTCCTAAAAAATGTGCTTGGGATCTTGATTGGGATAGCATTAAATATGTATATGGCTCTGGGCAGTATATTCATTTTGATGATGTTAATTCTTCCAACCCATGAACATGGAATATATTTCTACTTCCTTGTGTCTTTTTCAATTTCCTTGAGTAGTGACTCATAATTTTCAGTATACCAGTCTTTCACTTCTTTGGTTAGGTTTATTCCTAGATATCTTATTGTTTTTGTTGCTATAGTAAAAGGAATGATTTCTGGATTTCAACTTCTAACTTAGTGTTTACATAGAGGAATGCTACTGACATTTGAATGTAAATTTTGTAGCCTGACACCTAACTGCATTGTCTGATGATTTTCAAAAGCTTCTTGCTGGATTGCTTAGGTTTTCCTTTTTTAAAAATTTGTTTATAAAAAGGAAACATTGACTAAACCATAGGATAAGAGGGGTACAACTTTTCACAATTCCCACCACCACAACTCTGTATCCCATCACCTTCCATGAGCCTTCCTATTCTTTAACCCTCTGAGATTATGGACCCAAGATCATTGTGGGATGCAGAAGGTGGAAGGTCTGGCTTCTGTAATTGCTTTCCCACTGAACATGGGCTTTGACAGATTGATCCATACTCCCAGCCCGTCTTTCTCTTTCCCTAATGGGGAAGAGCTCTGGGGAAGTGGAGCTCTAGGACATATTGGTGGGGTTGTCTGTCCAGGGAAGTCTGGTCAGCATCATGTTAGCATGTGGAACCTGCTGTTTTTTCTATGTATACAATCATGTCATCTTTGTCATCTTAAATATAGAGAATTAGACTTCTTCTCTTCCAATCTGTATGCTTTTAATTCTTTGCTCCTGCCTGATTGCTGTGGTAAGAATTTCCAACACTATGTTAAATAATAATGGTTATAGTGGGTAGCCCTGTCTAGTACCTGATCTGAGGGAAAATGCTTCCAGTTTTTCACCACTGTAGGTTTGCTATATACAGACTCCACTATCTTGAGGAGTTTTCTATCTATTCCCATTTTTTTTGTAGTCTTTTGATCATAATGGCATGTTGTATTTTGTCAAAGGCTTTCTCTGCATCTACTGACATGACCATGTGGTTTTTGGTCTTGCTTTTATTGATGTGGTGAAGCATGTTGATTGGTTTACATATATTAAATCAACCTTGCACCCCTGTGATAAACCCCACTTCATCATGATGAACAATCTTTTTAATATACTGCTGTATCTGGTTGGCTAGAATTGTGTTCAATATTTTAGCGTCTATGTTCATCAGAGATACTGATCTGTAGTTTTCTTTTTTGGTTGTGTCCCTGTCTGCTTTTGGTATCAAAGTGATGTTGGCTCCATATAAACTTAAAGACCTTTTTGGTCAATATCAGACCACCCCATCATCTGGGGTCCTAGTTAGTGAATCCTTGAATTCTTACATAAATATGATGGGCTTAGTCCTTTAATAGATTCCTCTCTCCACCATCACTTGCCATTTGCATCAGGAGTGTCATCATAGCCTACTCATGGGCCACTCCAGGAACTTGTCCTCTCTATAAAGTAGCAAAGGTAGAGAATGCCCCACTCTCTGGGGCAAGGCTGCATCAGCCTACCCTGGCACTCAAGGAAGAGTGGTCCTGAAATTACTGCAACCTAGAATTTTTCCAGCTGTGACCATGGACTGTGAGCTTGGACCAACAGGAATTTGGAGGTTAGACAGGCTCCTGCACTAAAAATGAATAAATATGGTCCCTGGGACATGTTGATGATATAAAGTTACTTTTATTCACAGATTTTATTCAAGTTTGGAAACTACTGTCTTCCCTAATCCAACTATCTAGCTCTATTCTCAGCTCTGAAACCACCTTCTCAGACAATATTTTTGTCCACCTGCATGTTAACTACCAAACTTAAGGAAAAACTATGAAAGTCATAGGCCTCTAGGAACATGCCTAAAATAGACTTCCTAGCTTCTTCTACCCTTGCCCCCTAAGATCCCTATTCTTGTCTGCTCTATTTCTACTATTTGATTGTTGTTCATTAATTATTTTCTCCTGCTTTATATCTTACTACCTTTCAGCCACCAAATTTCAGATGTTATCAAGATTCCATTCTGACTTCCCTGGGCAGATGACCTCACCAATGTGTACCGAAGTCTCACTTCTCCAGAGTCCTACTCAATTGGGGAAAGACAGAAACAGGTTGGAGTTATGGGCTGACCTGCCAATTCCCATGTCCAGTAAAGAAGCAGTTACAGAAGCCAGAATTCCCACCTTCTGCACCCTAAAAGAATTTTGGTCCATATTCTTAGAGTAGGAGTAATGATCAGAGAAGATGACCAGAGGGCTCTGAACTTTAATTCCATCAGGGCCTGGAGAGAGAAGAAGAAAACAAGAAGGACATTCAAAGTAGTAATAAGGGTGGGTCTGACTTGAAAGTGAAGAGAGGGCAGAACCATAAGGGAAAAAACGGGGAAATATATATAAATATAGACAAATAGTTACATAAATAATAGTTTATTTATTTATTTATTTATTTATTTATTTATTTTATTTAAGAAAGGAGACATCAACAAAATCATAGGATGGGGGGTACAACTCCACCCAATTCCCGCCACCCAATCTCCATATCCTATCCCCTCCCTAAGAGCTTCCCCATTCTCTATCCCTCTGGGAGTATGGACCCAGGGTCGTTGTGGGTTGCAGAAGGTGGAAGGTCTGGCTTCTGTAATTGCTTCCCCGCTGAACATGGGCATTGACTGGTTGATCCATACTCCCAGTCTGCCTCTCTATTTCCCTGGTAGGGTGGGTCTCTGGGGAAGCAGAGCTCCAGGACACATTGGTGGGGTCTTCAGTCCAGGGAAGCCTGGCCGGCATCCTGATGGCATCTGGAACCTGGTGGCTGAAAAGAGAGTTAACATACAAAGCCAAACAAATTGTTGAAGAATCATGGACCCAAAGGTTGGAATAGTGGAGATGAAGTATTGGGGGGGTACTCAATGCAAACTCTAGTGTACTTCTGCTTTCAGGTATATATTTTGCCCTAGTTTATGGATATGTGTGAACATATGCTCTATCTCATGGAACCTGGTGTATATCTAGGTTTTGGGACTTTGTTAGGAAGTAAACCACCTGGGATGGAATTAGAGAATACTATGAAAGGAAAGGTCTCACCTGTGTAATGAAGCTGAAGGGTTATCATTCCACACCTGAAGTCTCTGGATGCAGTCTGAGCTGAAGCATGTTTAGGTGGCACTTGTTGTGTTGATTAGGTTGTGATCGGCGGATGCAATATTATTTGATAAGAATTGGGAGAAACATACGGGAAAGTGGGCCCTACCCTAGGGTCCCAGGACTGGGGGAAGTTTAGGGTCTATAGTGGAAATGTGAGGTTCCTGCTGTCTTAGGGTTCAAGAAGACAATGGATAGTTATTGTTATCATCACATTATTTGGTAATTGGGTTAATTCTAAGTCCCTTTGTTAGACATACAATGGATTTCCCCCTTTCATATTAATTAAATAGTAATTTATATGATTACAGTTTAATAGGAGTGTACATAAACACCACTCCCACCACCAAAAGATTGTGTCCCATCCCAAGCACCCACCCCCACCCCCACCCCCCACCGGCCCAGGAAGCTGCATGTCCACACTACCCCTCACCACAGGGTTTTTACTTTGGTGTCCTACTTTCAATTTAGTCGGATCCTGCTTTTAGTTTTCCTTTCTGATCTTCTTTCTCAACTTCTGTTGATGAGTGGGATCATCTCATACTCATCTTTTTCTTTCTGACTTAGCTCACTTAACATAATTCCTTCTAGATCTGACCAAGATGGGTCAGAGAAGGTGGGTTCATTGTTCTTAGTAGCTGTATAGTATTCCATTGTGTATATATATATATAACACACAGCTTTCTCAGCCACTCATCTGGTGTTGGGCACCTGGGTTGCTTCCAGGTTTTAGCTATTATGAATTGTGCTGCTATGAACATAGGAATACACACATCTTTTTGGTTGGGTGTTATGGAGTCCTTGGGGTATAACCCCAGGAGATGAATTATGGGTTATATGGAAGGTCCATGTCTAGCCTTGTGAGAGTTTTCCAGACTGCTCTCCACAGAGGCTGTACCAATTTACATTCCCACCAGCAATGTAAAAGGGTTCCTCTGTCCCCACAGCCTCTCCAGCATTTGTTGCTGCTGTCTTTTTTGATGTATGCCATTCTTACAGGTGTGAGGTGGTATCTCAATGTTGTCTTTATTTGCATTTCTCTGACAATCAGCGACCTGGAGCAGTTTTTCATATGTTTGTTAGCCTTTTGGATCTCCTCTGAAGTGAATGTCTTATTCATATTCTCTGCCCATTTATGGGTAGGGTCATTTTGTTTTTTGGTGCTAAGTTTGCTGAGCTCTTTGTATATTTTGGTGATTAGTTTCTTGTCTGATGTATGGCATGTGAAGATCTTCTCTCATTCTGTGGGGGGTCTCTTTGTTTGTGTGATAGTTTCTTTGGCTGTGCAGAAGATTTTCAATTTGATGTAGTCCCATTGGTTTGTTTCTGCTTTAGTCTTCCTTGCAATTAGGTTTGTTTCATCAAAGATGTCCTTGAGGTTTAGGTGGGAAAGTGTTTTACCAATGTTTTCCCCTAAGTATTTGATTGTTTCTGGTGTAACATCCAGGTCTGAAATCCATTTGGACTTTTTTTTTTTTCTGGTGAGATAAAGTGGTTCAGTTTCATTCTTCTGCATGTTTCAACCCAGTTTTCCCAGCACCATTTATTGAAGAGAGCCTCCTTCTTCCATTTAATACTTTGGGCCCCTTTATCAAAGATTAGATGTCCATAGGTGTGGGGGTTTAGTTCTGGGCTTTCAATTCTGTTCCACTGGTCTGTGCACCTATTTTTGTTCCAGTACCATGCTGTTTTGTTTATGATGGCTTTATAATAAAGTTTGAGATCTGGGAGTGTGAGGCCTCCATTTCTGTTTCTTTTCCTCAAGATGGTTTTGGCAATTCTAGGTGTTTTCTTGTTCCAGATAAATGATTGTAGTTTTTGTTCTATTCTCTTAAAGAAGCTTGGTGAAACTTTGATGAGTATCGCATTAAACTTGTATATGGCTCTGGGGAGAATATTCATTTTGATGATACTTATTCTTCCAATCCATGAGCATGGGATGTCTTTCCATTTCTTGGTATCAGTTTCTGTTTCCTTGAATAGTGACTCATCATTTTCAGTATACAAGTCTTTCACTTATTTGGTCAGTTTTACTCCTAGGTATTTTATTGATTTTGCTATGAATAATAGTTAAGCCATATCTATAACCTTGGGAGAACTATTGTAGCTTACAATGGAGATACAGAAGTCTGTTGGTGGGAACAGTGAGGAATTATACCCTGTTATGTTATAATTTTGTAAACCAATATTAACTCACTAATAAAATATAAACAATTCTTTTGGAAAGGTCTTTATTTCAGGGTCAAGATCACTTTCTTCATGTTTAAATGCTTTTTTTAAAAAAAAAGTTCTTATACATGCAAATATGTAAACATAATTTGACAAGACAGAACTTAATAGGTTTATTGTGGGGACAATTTTGAATGAGTAATTATTCTTGTTCTGAGTGATATTAGCAGTGGTTCTAAGTAAGACTTTTTTTTAGCTTGTGAAGTTGATTGAAGTAACACTAATCAATTATTTGATGAATTTATGAAAGTGAATAGCTATGATCTAAAAATAGGGTATAGTATATATTTGCAATTTCTTTTCATTGCTGGTAGACATTCATCATTTATGTACACTATCTTTACATGTTTTTCAATTGTTTTCCCTGAAGCTTTATATGGTAACATTGTGGTAAGACTCCCCTTTATAAGCATTTTTTAAATTATCTTTTTGCTCTGATTTTCACAGCAAACTCAATGAATTCTTTTCAGGACCATGGCATATAAAACAGGTAATATTTATCCTCTGAAAATTCTACTTTCTGGTTATTTATATCCATGTTTTCTTCATTTTTATGTGCTAGATTCTAGGGTCAGGAGGTGAAGAAGATCTTGCAGATCTCAATCTTTGGGAAGCTCAGACAGACAAGCATGTTTGTACTCTATGGCTGGTGTGATGAGGTTACCATGAGTCCATTGTGAACCTGAGAGAAAGAAGGACACATGTCAGCATTTTACAAGCTATGGGAAGGGGTGGCAGAGCATGAAGAATTTGCAGGGTCCTGGCAGAGCATGAGAGATCATATTCTGTTGGGTAAAAACTGTGACTAGTAATAAGTTTTGCAGTAAGAATGTGAAAGATCTCATTTGCTATGTTAAATTGTGTGTGATTTTTACTTTTGGATAAGGAGAGACGCTAATGACCCTCAAAGAAATATATGCCAAGAAATCAGTCCCACCTTATAGCCCACAGGAAATACTGAGACTATGTACTTTTTTGAGAATGTTTTAGTGTAACAAAGTGATACCAATTAGCAGTGAGAAAAGAATGATGCAAAATGGCCTGATTTCTACAAAGAAAGTTCTGGAAGTTGACCTCAGGTGATTGTGATTCCTAAATTCAGTAAAAATTTAAATCGGACTTCAAAACTATTTTTCATTCCTAGTCCCCAAACTCTCATCAAATCAAGTTTATCTAGCACATACGTAAAACATATGAAAAAGTACTTAAATGGGGTATAACAGGAGCAGAATCTCCAGGAAATCAGCACGATGACTACGGAGTAACAAGGTCAATCAGCAATAGCAGAGAATACACTGAAAAAAATTAGGAGTATGGAATTGACAGAAATTGCCTTTTAAGACACCAGCAGGATGACTCATGAGTTACACACCCCAAAAGAAGAGTTATGAAAGATGATGATTCAGGGAATCTGCTAATGGGTATTGAGTCTGATTTATAATTATAATAACTGCAAAACTATTAAATCCTAGGCTGTAAGGCTCAAAGAAAACATGGGCTACATTAATGCCTTTTTAAAATTTTTTATTATTTATTTATTTATTTAAGAAAGGATAAATTAACAAAACCATACGGTAGGAGGGGTACAATTCCACACAATTCCCACCACCCAATCTCCATATCCCACCCCCTTCACTGATAGCTTTCCCATTCTCTATCCCTCTGGGAGCATGGACCCATGGTTGTAGAAGGTGGAAGGTCTGGCTTCTGTAATTGCTTCCCCGCTGAACATGGGCATTGACAGGTTGGTCCATATTCCCAGTCTGCCTGTCTCTTTCCCTAGTAGGGTGGGTCTCTGGGGAAGTAGAGCTCCAGGACACATTGGTGGGGTCTTCAGTCCAGGGAAGCCTGGCCGGCATCCTGATGACATCTGCAACCTGGTGGCTGAAAAGAGATTAATATACAAAGCCAAACAAATTGTTGAGCAATCATGGACCCAAAGCTTGGAATAGTGAAGAGGAAGTGTTAGGGGGACACTCACTGCAAACTCTAGTGTACTTCTGCTTTCAGGTATATATTTTGCACTAGTTTACGGATACGTGTGGACATATGCTCTCTCTCACAGAAACTGGTGAATATCTAGGTTTTAAGACTTTGTTAGAAAGTGAACCACCTGAGATGGAATTAGAGTATACCATGAAAGGAAAGATCTCACCCAAGCAATGAAGCTGAAGGGTTGTCATTCCACACATGAAGTCTCTGGACACAGTCTGAAGTGAAATATGTTGAGGTGGCAATCGTTGCGTTGGTTAGGTTGTGATCGGCAGATGCAATATTATTTGATATGGATTGAGAGAGGTATGCGGAAAAGTGGGCCCTATCCAAGGGTGCCAGGACTGGGGGAAGTAGGGGCTCTATAGTGGAGATGTGAGGTTCCTGCTGTCTTAGGGTTCAAAAGACAATCGATAGTTAATGTTTCATCACATTATTTGGTAATTGGGTTAACTTTGAAAAGTCCTTTTGTTATGGTTTGCTGTACAGTACCCAATACCTTGTATATAGCTATGTTATTGGTTGCTTCTGATCTACTTGGTCTAGGCTTTTGAGAGAGTCTGCATATAAAATACACAGCCTATATATTAAAAAGATTCAGTTTGTGTTTTGA
The DNA here is from genome assembly GCF_950295315.1 of Erinaceus europaeus. Taxonomy (NCBI): domain Eukaryota; kingdom Metazoa; phylum Chordata; class Mammalia; order Eulipotyphla; family Erinaceidae; genus Erinaceus; species Erinaceus europaeus. The sequence goes on from NC_080170.1 coordinate 37,710,876, forward strand.
AAAACTTTGAGACATACAATTAATTTTCCCCCTCTCATATTAATTGACTATTGATTTATATGACTACATTTTACTAGAAGTGTACATAAACACCATTCCCACCACCAAAAGACTGTGACCCATCCCTCCCACCCACTCCCACCCCCCACTGGCCCAGGAAGCTGCATGTCTACCCCTCACCACAGGGTTTTTACTTTGGTGCGCTACTTACAATTTGGTCAGGTCCTGCTTTTATTTTCCTGTTCAGATCGTCTTACTCAAATTCTGTTGATGAGTGGGATCATCCCATACTCATCTTTATCTTTCTGACTTAGCTCACTTAACATAATTCCTTCTAGCTCTGTCCAAGATGGGTCAGAGGTGGGTTCATTGTTCTTGATAGCTGCATAGTATTCTATTGTGTATATATACCATAGCTTTCTCAGCCACTCATCAGATGTTGGGCACCTGGGTTGCTTCCAGGTTTTAGCTATTATGAATTGTGCTGCTACGAACATAGGAGTACACACCTCTTTTTGGTTGGGTGTTATGGAGTTCTTGGGGTATAAGCCCAGGAGAGGAATTACTGGAGCATATGGCAGGTCCATGTCTAGCCTTGTGAGAGTTTTCCAGACTGCTCTCCACAGAGGCTGTACCAATTTACATTCCTACCAGCAATGCAAAAGGGTTCCTCTGTCCCTAAAACCTCTCCAGCATTTGTTGCTGCTGTCCTTTTTTTTCTTTTTTATTTAAGAAAGGATTAATTAACAATACCATAAAGTAGGAGGGGTACAACTCCACACAATTCCCACCACCCAATCTCTATATCCCACCCCCTCGCCTGATAGCTTTCTCATTCTCTATCCCTCTGGGAGCATGGACCCAGGGTCATTGTAGGTTGTAGAACGTGGAAGGTCTGGCTTCTGTAATTGCTTCCCTGCTGAATATGGGCGTTGACTGGTCGGTCCATACTCCCAGTCTGCCTCTCTCTTTCCCTTCTTCTTCTAGCATTTGCCCTTCTTCTGTAGCCAGTCAACAGCGTCAGGTTGAGCGCGATGTAAAGTTTCGAGACCTCCTTTGAATCTGGAGAGGTGGCAGTCGTTGACTATGTGGGTCATAGTCTGTTTGTAGCCGCAGGGGCAGTTCGGGTTGTCTCTGGTTCCCCAGCAATGGAACATAGCGCCGCACCGCCATGGCCTGTTCGATAGCGATTGAGGAGGGCCCAATCATAACGTGCTAGGTCAAAGTTGGGTTGACGCTTGCAGGGGTCTGTGATGAGGTGTTTGTTCTTTACCTCAGCCGACTGCAAACTCTGTTTCCAAGATACTGGAACAGAGAAGTTCAGTGTAGGCATAGGGGACCAGATTGGGTGACGAGACGTCAAGCATTGGACAGGGTGGGCGAAGATATCCACGTATATTGGTAGGTCTGGTCGAGCGTAGACGTGGGAAATGAACTTAGATGATGTCGCATCTTGACAAATATCTGGCGGGGCGATGTTGCTAAGAACTGGCAGCCATGGAACCGGGGTGGAACGGATGGTTCCAGAAATTATCCTCATGGAGGAATATAATTTTGAATCGACCAAGTGGATATGGGTGGGTCACTGGGGAAGCTGAGCTCCAGGACACATTGGTGGGGTCTTCAGTCCAGGGAAGCCTGGCCGGCATCCTGATGGCATCTGGAACCTGGTGACTGAAAAGAGAGTTAACATACAAAGCCAAACAAATTGTTGAGCAATCATGGACCCAAAGGTTGGAATAGTGGAGATGAAGTGTTGGGAGGTACTCACTGCAAAGTCTAGTGTACTTCTGCTTTCAGGTATATATTTTGCAGTAGTTTATGGATACGGGTGAACATATGCTCTCTCACAGAAACTGGTGTATATCTAGGTTTTGGAACTTTGTTAGAAAGTGAACCACCTGAGATGGAATTAGAGTATACCATGAAAGGAAAGGTCTCACCCAAGCAATGAAGCTGAAGGGCTGTCATTCCACACATGAAGTCTCTGGACACAGTCTGAAGTGCAGCATGTTGAGGAGGCAATCGTTGCATTGGTTAGGTTGTAATCGGCAGATGCAATATTATTTGATATGGATTAGGAGAGGCATACAGGAAAGTGGACCCTATCCAAGGGTTCCAGGACTGGGGGAAGTAGAAGCTCTGTAGTGGAGATGTGAGGTTCCTGCTGTCTTAGGGTTCAAAAAGACAATCGATAGTTAATGTTTTCATCACATTATTTGTTAATTGGGTTAACTTTGAAAAGTCCTTTTGTTAGGGTTTGCTGTACAGTACCCAGTATCTTGTATATAGCTATACTATTGGTTGCTTCTGATCTACTTGGTTTAGGCTTTTGAGAGAGTCTGCATATCAAATACACAGCCTATATATTAAAAAGATTCAGTTTGTGTTTTGAAAAACTTTGAGACATACAATTAATTTTCCCCCTCTCATATTAATTGACTATTGATTTATATGACTACATTTTACTAGGAGTGTACATAAACACCATTCCCACCACCAAAAGACTGTGAACCATCCCTCCCACCCACTCCCACCCACCACTGGCCCAGGAAGCTGCATGTATACCTCTCACCACAGGGTTTTTAGTTTGGTGCCCTACTTACAATTTGGTCAGGTCTTGCTTTTAGATTCCCTTTCTGACCTTTTTCTCAAGTTCTGTTGATGAGTGGGATCATCTCACACTCATCTTTTTCTTTCTGACTTAGGTCATTTAACATAATTCCTTCTAGTTCAGACCAAGATGCGTCAGAGAAATTGAGTTTATTGTTCTTGATAGATGTATAGTATTCCATTGTGTATATATATAACACAGCTTTCTCAGCCACTCATCAGATGTTGGGCACCTGGGTTGCTTCCAGGTTTTAGCTATTATGAATTGTGCTGCTATGAACACAGGAGTACACACATCTTTTTGGTTGGTTGCTATGGAGTCCTTGGGGTATATACCCAGGAGAGGAATTATGGAAGGTCCATGTCTAGCCTTGTGAGAGTTCTCCAGACTGCTCTCCAGAGAGGCTGGACCAATTTATATTCTCACCAGTGGTGCAAAGGGTTCCTCTGTCCCCACAGCCTCTCCAGTATTTGTTGCTGCCGTCCTTTTTGGTGTATGCCATTCTTACAGGAGTGAGATGGTATCTTAGTATTGTATTAATTTGCATTTCTCTGACAATCAGTGACCTACAGCAGTTTTTCATATGTTTGTTAGCCTTTTGGATCTCCTCTGAGGTGAATGTTTTGTTCATATTCTGCCCATTTTTGGATAGGGTCATTTGCTTTTTTGGTGCTAAGTTTCCTGAGCACTTTGTATATTTTGGTGATTAGTTTCTTGTCTGATATATAGCATGTGATGATCTTCTCCCACTCCGTGAGGGGTCTCTTTGTTTGTTTAATAGTTTCTTGGATGTGCAGAAGCTTTTCAATTTGATGTAGTCCCATTGGTTTGTTTCTGCTTTAGTCTTCCTTGCAATTGGGTTTGATTCATCAAAGATGTCCTTGAGGTTTAGGTGGGAAACTGTTTTACCAATGTTTTCCTCTAAGTATTTTATTGCTTCTGGTCTGATATCCAGGTCTTTGATCCATTTGGAGTTGATTTTTGATTCTGGTGAGATAAAGTGGTTCAATTTCATTCTTCTGCATGTTACAACCCAGTTTTCCCATCACCATTTATTGAAGAGAGCCTCCTTCTTCCATTTAATGCTTTTGGCCCCCTTATCAAAGATTAGATGTCCATAGGTGTGGGGGTTTAGTTTTGGGCTTTCAATTCTGTTCCACTGGTCTGTGTGCCTATTTTTGTTCCAGTACAATGCTATTTTGATGATGATGGCTTTATAGTATAGATTAAGGTCTGGACGTGTGAGGCCTCCATTTCTGTTTATTTTCCTCAGGATGTATTTGGCAATTCTAGGTGTTTTAATGTTCCAGATAAATGATTATAGTGTTTGTTCTATTCTCTTAAAGAAGCTTGGTGGAACTTTGATGGGTATTGCATTAAATTTGTTTATGGCTTTGGAGAGAATACTCATTTTGATGATATTTATTCTTCCAATCCATGAGCATGGGATGTCTTTCCATTTCTTGATATCAGTTTCTATTTCCTTGAGTAGTGACTCATAGTTTTAGTATACAAGTCTTTCACTTCTTTGGTCAACTTTATTCCTAGGTATTTGATTGATTTTGCTGAAACAGTAAATGGGAGTGATTTCTGGATGTCTTCTTCTTCAGATTCAGTGTTTGCATAAAGAAATGCCACTGATTTTAGTACATTGATTTTGTAGCCTGATGCCTTGCTTTATTGCCTAATAACTTCCAGTAGTTTTCTGCTAGATTCTTTAGGTTTTTCTATGTATACTATCATATCATCTGCAAATAGTGAGAGCTTGACTTCTTCCCTTCCAATCTGTATTCCTTTGATTTCTTTCTCTTTGCTGATTGCTATGGCAAGAACTTCCAATACTATGTTGAAGAGTAACGGTGACAGTGGACAGCCCTGTCTAGTCCCTGATCTGAGGGGGAATGCTTTCAGCTTCTGTCCATTGAGTATGATGTTGACTGTAGGTTTGCTATATATAGACTCCACTATTTTGAGGAATTTCCCACCTATTCCCATTTGTTATAGAGTTTTGAGCATGAATGGGTGTTGGATTTTGTCAACAGGCTTTCTCTGCATCTATTGAGATAATCATGTGGTTTGTGGCTTTGCTTTTATTGATGTGGTGAATGACATTGATTGACTTACGGATGTTGAACCAGCCTGGTATTTCTGAGATGAATCCTACTTGGTCATGATGAACAATCTTTTTGATATGTTGCTGTATCTGGTTGGCCAAGATCTTGTTTAATATTTTAGCATCTATGTTCATCAGAGATATTGGTATGTAGTTCTCCTTTTTTGTTCTGTCCCTATCAGCTTTTGGTATCGGAGTGTTGTTGGCTTCATAGAAGGTGGAAGGGAGTATTCCTGTGTCTTCAATCTTATGGAAAAGCTTAAGAAGTTTGGATACTAACTGTTTCCTGAAAGTTTTGTAGAATTCATTTGTGAAGCCATCTGGTCCAGGACTTTTGTTGTTGGGGAGATTTTTTTTTTAAAATTTTTTATTTAAGAAAGGATTAATGAACAAAAACATAAGGTAGGAGGGGTACAACTCCACACAATTCCCACCACCCAATCTCCATAACCCACCCCCTCTCATGATAGCTTTCCCATTCTCTAGCACTCTGGGAGCATGGACCCAGGGTCGTTGAGGGTTGCAGAAGGTAGAAGGTCTGGCTTCTGTAATTGCTTCCCCACTGAACATGGGCATTGACTGGTCGATCCATACTCCCAGTCTGCCTCTCTCTTTCCCTAGTAGGGTGTGTCTCTGGGGAAGCTGCGCTCCAGGACACATTGGTGGGGTCTTCAATCCAGGGAAGCCTGGCCAGCATCCTGATGGCATCTGGAACCTGGTGACTGAAAAGAGAGTTAACATACGAAGCCAAACAAATTGTTGAGCAATCATGGACCCAAAACGTGGAATAGTGGAGAGGAAGTGTTAGGGGGATACTCACTGCAAACTCTAGTGTACTTCTGCTTTCAGGTATATATTTTGCAGTAGTTTATGGATACGTGTGAACATAAGCTCTCTCTCACAGAAACTGGTGTATATCTAGGTTACGGGACTTTGTTAGAAAGTGAACCACCTGAGATGAAATTAGAGTGTACTATAAAAGGAAAGGTCTCACCCGAGTAATGAAGCTTAAGGGTTGTCATTCCACACATGAAGTCTCTGGACACAGTCTGAGGTGAAGCATGTTGAGGTGGCAGTCGTTGCATTGGTTAGGTTGTGATGGGTGGATGTAATATTATTTGGTTTGGATTGGGGGATGCATACAGGAAAGTGGGCCCTATCCAAGGGTTCCAGGACTGGGGGAAGTAGGGGCTCTATAGTGGAGATGTGAGGTTCCTGCTGTCTTAGGGTTCAAAAAGACAATGGATAGTTAATGTTATCATCACATTATTTGTTAATTGGGTTAACTTTGAAAAGTCCTTTTGTTAGGGTTTGCTGTACAGTATCCAGTATATTGTATATAGCTGTGCTATTGGATGCTTCTAATCTACTTGGTCTAGGCTTTTGAGAGAGTCCGCATATCAAATACACAGCCTATATATTAAAGAGATTCAGTTTGTGTTTTGAAAAACTTTGAGACATACAATTAATGTTCCCCCTCTCATATTAATTAACTACTGATTTATATGTCTACATTTTGCTAGGAGTGTACATAAACACCATTCCCACCACCAAAGGACTGTGACCCATCCCTCCCGCCCACTCCTACCCCCCACTGGCGCAGGAAGCTGCATGTCTACCCCTCACCACTTGGTTTTTACTTTGGTGCCCTACTTACAATTTGATCAGGTCCTGCTTTTAGTTTCCCTTTCAGATCTTCTTAGTCAACTTCTGTTGATGAGTGGGATCATCCCATACTCATCTTTATCTTTCTTAGTTCACTTAACATAATTCCTTCTACCTCTGTCCAAGATGGGTCAGAGAAGGTGGGTTCATTGTTTTGACAGCTGCATAGTATTCCATTGTGTATATATACCACAGCTTTCTCAGCCACTCATTTGTTGTTGGGCACCTGGGTTGCTTCCAGGTTTTAGCTATTATGAATTGTGCTGCTATGAACATAGGAGTACACACCTCTTTTTGGTTGGGTGTTATGGAGTCCTTGGGGTATAAGCCCAGGAGAGGAATTACTGGATCATATGGAAGGTCCATGTCTAGCCTTCTGAGAGTTTTCCAGACTGCTCTCCAAAGAGGCTGTACCAATTTACATTCCTACCAGCAACGTAAAGGGATTCCTCTGTCCCCACATCATCTCCAGCATTTGTTGCTGCTGTCCTTTTTGATGTATGCCATTCTTACAGGAGTGAGGGGGTATCTTAGTGTTTTCTTAATTTGCATTTCTCTGACAATCAGTGACCTAGAGCAGTTTTTCATATGTTTGTTAGCCTTTTGGATCTCCTCTGAGGTGAATGTTTTGTTCATATCCTCTGCCCATATTTGGATGGGGTCATTTGCTTTTTTGGTGCTAAGTTTGCTGAGCTCTTTATATATTTTGGTGATTAGTTTCTTGTCTGATGTCCGGCATATGAAGATCTTCTCCCATTCTGTGAGGGGTATCTCTGTTTGTTTAATAGTTTCTCTGGATGTGCAGAAGCTTTTCAATTTTATGTAGTCCCATTGGTTTGTTTCTGCTTTAGTCTTCCTTGCAATTGGGTTTGATTCATCAAAGATGTCCTTGAGGTTTAGGTGGGAAACTGTTTTACCAATGTTTTCCTCTAAGTATTTGATTGTTTCTGGTCTGACATCTTGGTCTTTGATCCATTTGGATTTTGATTTTTGATTCTGGTGAGATAAAGTGGTTCAATTTCATTCTTCTGCATGTTTCAACCCAGTTTTCCCAGCACCATTTATTGAAGAGAGCCTCCTTTTTCCATTTAATCCTTTGGGCCCCCTTATCAAAGATTAGATGCCCATAGGTGTTGGGATTTACTTCTGGGCTTTCAATTCTGTTCCACTGGTCTGTGTGCCTATTTTTGTTCCAGTACCATGCTGTTTTGATGATGATGGCTTTATAATATAGTTTAAGGTCTGGGAGTGTGATGCCTCCATTTCTGTTTCTTTTCCTTAAGATGGTTTTGGCAATTTTAGGTGTTTTCATGTTCCAGATTAATGATTGTAGTGTTTTTTCTATTCTCTTAAAGAAGCTTGGTGGAACTTTGATGGGTATTGCATTAAATTTGTATATGGCTCTGGAGAGAATATTCATTTTGATGATATTTATTCTTCCAATCCATGAGCATGGGATATCTTTCTATTTCTTGGTATCAGTTTCTATTTCCTTGAGTAGCGACTCATAGTTTTCAGCGTACAAGTCTTTCACTTCTTTGGTCAACTTTATTCCTAGGTATTAGATTGATTTTGCTGAAACAGTAAATGGGAGTGATTTCTGGATGTCTTCTTCTTCAGATTTAGTGTTTGCATAAAGAAATGCCACTGATTTTAGTACATTGATTTTATAGCCTGATACCTTGCTATATTGCATAATAACTTCCAGTAGTTTTCTGCTGGATTCTTTAGGTTTTTCTATGTATACTATCATATCATCTGCAAATAGTGAGAGCTTGACTTCTTCCCTTCCAATCTGTATTCCTTTGATTTCTTTCTCTTGCCTGAATGCTATGGCAAGAACTTCCAATACTATGTTGAAGAGTAACGGTGACAGTGGACAGCCCTGTCTAGTCCCTGATCTGAGGGGGAATGCTTTCAGCTTCTGTCCATTGACTATGATGTTGGCTGTAGGTTTGCTATATATAGACTCCACTCTCTTGAGGAATTTCCCATCTATTCTCATTTTTTGTAGAGTTTTGAGCATGAGCGGGTGTTGGATTTTGTCAAAGGCTTTCTCTGCGTCTATTGAGATAATCATGTGGTTTTTGGCTTTGCTTTTATTGATGTGGTGAATGACATTGATTGACTTACAGATGTTGAACCATCCTTGCATTCCTGGGATGAATCCCACTTGGTCAAGATGAACAATCTTTTTGATATGTTGCTGTATCCGGTTGGCCAAGATCTTGTTTAATATTTTGGCATCTATGTTCATCAGAGATATTGGTCTATAGTTTTCCTTTTTTGTTCTGTCCCTATCAGCTTTTGGTATCAGGGTGTTGTTGGCTTCATAAAAGGTGGAAGGGAGTATTCCTGTTTCTTCAATCTTATGGAATAGCTTAAGAAGTATGGGTATTAACTGTTTCCTGAAAGTTTTGTAGAATTCATTTGTGAAGCCATCTGGTCCAGGACTTTTGTTGTTGGGGAGATTCTTAATAACAGTTTCAATTTCTTTGTCTGTGATTGATGCATTTAGATTTTGTAGTTCTTCTTGGTTTAGTTTTGGAAGGGCATATGCTTCTTGGAATTGTTGCATTTCTTCCAGATTCTCTAGCTTGGTGGCATATAGTTCTTATAGAAGTTTCACAGGATTCTCTGGATTTCTATGGTGTCCGTTGTGATATCTCCTCCATTGTTTACAACTCTATTAATTTGAGTCTTCTCTCTTTTTTGTTTGGTGAGTCTGGCTAGGTGTTTTTCAATTTTGTATAATCTTTCAAAGAACCAATATTTGGCTTCATTGATCTTTTGTATGGTTCTTTTATTTTTGATGTTGTTTATTTCTGCTCTAACTTTAATGATTTCTGTCCTTCTGGTTGCTTTAGGGTTCCTTTGTTCCTCTTCCTCTAAGTCCTTGTGGTGTGCAGTAAGGTCGTTCATTTGAGCTTTTTCTTGTTGTTTTATATGTGATTGTATGGCTATAAGTTTCCCTCTCAGTACTGCTTTAGCTGTGTCCCAAATATTTTGATAGGTTGTGTATTCATTTTCATTTGTTTCCAGGAACATTTGAATTTCCTGCTTGAGTGAATCTCTGACCCAGTGGTTCTTAAGGTGTATGTTGTTTAGTTTCCAAATTCTGTGACTTTTAATACTTTTCTGTTTGTTGTTAAATGTTAGTTTTACTCCACTGTGGTCTGAGAAGATACTTGGGATGATTTCCATGCTCCTGAACTTATTGATGCTGTCTTTGTGGCCTAACATGTGGTCTATCCTTGAGTATGTGTTATGTGGATTTGAAAAGAAGGTGTATTCCAGTTTTTTGGGGTGAAGTACTCTGAAAATGTTCAAGAGGTCTAGTCTATCAATCTCTTCATTCACTTCTCATGTATCTTTGTTGGTTCTCTGCTTTTTGGATGTGTCTAAGTGTGAGAGTGGGGTATTGAAGTCTCCCGCTATTATTGTATTACTATTTATGTATTTTTGAAATTCTTTCAGTAAGTGCTTGACATATTTAGATGGTCCCTCATTGGGTGCATAGATGTTAATAATTGTTAAGTCTTCTTGGCTGATTGATCCTCTAATCATTATGTAATATCCTTGCCTATCTTTTATTACTTTATTTAATTTAAAATCTATTGTTTCTGAGATGAGAATGGCTGTTCCTGCCCTTTTTTGTGGTCCATTAGCCTGTATGATAGTTTTCCATCCTTTCACTTTAAGTCAGTGTTTGTCTTGTTGTGACACATGGGATTCTTGCAAGCAGCATATGGTTGGGTTATTTTTTCTGATCCATCCCCCCACTCTGTGCCTTTTGATGGGTGAGTTTAAGCCATTGTCATTTATTGATATTATGGATTTAATGTATTGTAGTGCCAGTGTTCAAAAAAAGTTTTTTTTTGTTTGCTCTGATATATTGTCAGTATTGTAGTGATGTTCTTGCTTATAAGAGGTCTTTTAGAACCTATTTCAGGGCTGGGTTGGTGATTATTGACTCCTTTAACTGTTGTTTGTCTAAGAAGGTTTTGATCCCTCCATCTAGTTTGAATGAAAGTCTAGCAGGATATATTATACTTGGTTGAAACCCTTTTTCATTAGGGCTTGATAGATATCTTGCCATACTCTTCTGGCTTTTAGAGTTTGAGCGAAGAAGTCTGCAGATAATCTTATGGGTTTTCCCTTGTATGTGACTTTTTGTTTCTCTCTTGCAGCTTTTAGGATCCTTTCTTTATCCTTACTCCTTCTCATTGTGACTATGATGTGTCTTGGTGTCTTCAGGTCTGGCTTGATTCTGTTTGGAACTCTCTGGGCCTCTTGAATCTTGATATCCTTTCTGTTATTCAGGTCTGGGAAGTTTTTTTCTATTATTTCCTCTAGAATGTTTGCTTCCCTTTCTCTGGCAGGTCAATTATACGAATGTTACTTCTTTTGAGATCATCCCATATGTCTCTGTTGTTGTTTTCAGTGTCTCTCAATCTCTTTTTGAGCTCTTTCACCTCTTTCTTAGTTTTCTCTAACTTATCCTCTGCCTGACTAATTCTGTTTTCTGCTTCTGTTAGTCTGCTTTCCCTTGCCTCAGCTTCTTTCTTCATTATAGCTATTTCAGCTTTCAGTTCTCTAAGTGCCTAAAGATAATCAGTATTTTCCTTGGGAGTCTCAACTCTTGTTTCTCTAATACTGCCATTCCTTTCCTTCAATGTTGTTTTCATTTCTGTGATTAATAAGTTTATTATTTTTGTTCCTCAGTTGTTGTGTCTTGAGTACAAGCAACACTGTACTAAATACCTTTATGATAATTCCACTCACCAACCTCAGGAATTAGAATAACAATTGAAGCAAGTATTGAAGCAGTTTAATCACTACCAGTTAGCCAAACAATGTCTCCAGTCCGTGAAAATATAGTAACCAAATCCCAGTGAAAAAGAATGAGAAAAGAAAGAAAGGATAGCAAGAATAGACAGCTATGCAAATCTACTATTCACTGTATATTCTAGGGGTAACAAGAGGGGAAAAAGAAGTAGAGCAGAGATACACACATAGAGAGTCCACTCTGCGTCAGATTTCTTCCCCAAAATAATTCACAAATTCAGAAAGGCAAAGAAGAAGGAAGGAAGAAGTGTATGACAAGATAAAAAAAAAAAAGAAACAAGAGAGAGAAAAGATAAGAAAAAGAGCTGTAATTAAAGAGCAGTGAAAGGAAAGGTTTTTTTATTATTTTATTTTTAATTTAATTTAATTTAATTTTTTTAATTAGCTAGGAGGAGGAGGGAGGGGAGAGTATGTAGAGGAGGTAGGAGTAACCAGACAAGTTCCTCCCACAATAGATATGATGCCCACTACCCTAGCATTGAAAGATACCCTAAGAGTTAATTCTGATCAACCTAAAGGGGGAGAAGATATATTCCTTTATATAATATTAATAATAAAATAGAGCAGGGTAAAAAAAAAACCTGTCCCATATTACCTCAAACCTCGTGATCAGATGCAGCTGATTCTTAAGAAAGAGAAAAAACAAAAAAACTCAGGACTAGAAATGGATAGCTGAAATAGACAGTTATGCAAATCTACTATCCACTCTATATTCTGGGGGTAGCTAAAGGAGGAAGGGAAGTTGAGCAGAGATACTCGCAGTGAGAGTCCACTCTGAGTCAGAATTCTTCCCCATAATAATTCCCAAACGTGTATCAGTGAATTCAGTTAAAGTACACTGTTTGGTGGTGTGTCCATTCAGCCAGTTGTGCCACTGCCCAGCTCTTTCCTGGGCTTTGTTGTTGTTTTTGCTGTTGTTGCTTTTGCTCCAGGGTTTGAGACTCAAAAACTGAGACATAACAAAGTAAATCAATGTTGATTTAGTTTCTCAGTGAAGTATGGGCCCCATTAATGTTTCCTTCTTCCTCTCTTAGGTTTTGCTTATGCCTCTCCTGGAGTAATTATCACAATCTCTCAGTTGGCACCTTGCCTCTGAAAAATAAACTGTGTCATCATTTTGCTACCACCAAACTTCTCCTACGCCCCCCCCCCCCCACTTTTTTCCTCTTCCTCCTTATCACAGTACCTTGCCCAGGGAAAGAATGTTAAGTATTGTTTTAGTAAATGGCTGACATCACTGGTAAAAATTGAAAGTACCAACTACTATCCAATGAACAAGGGTTTTGTCAATAACAATTAAGTACCTTTGTGGAAATTAGATTTAGGTATCTATTTTAGAATTAAATAATTAACTTAGAATATAAAGTTACTGAAAATAATAATAATTTCTTATTTGCACTTTCATTTCCAAGTTCTCCCAAAGTTTCAGACACCTATATAATGAACACACAAAAGTAATAAATGAATTTGTAATCTGGTCAATTATTGAAAATTATTGGATACCACTTATAATGACAACAAGAATTAAGAAAATAGTTGCTGCGTTCTGGGAGGTAACTTAGCAGGTAAAGCACAGAACGTGCAGACATGAGGCCCTGGGTTTGATGCCTGGAACTGCAAATACTGGAGTAGTATGTGCTGTGATCTCTTTCTCTCTTTCACTAAATAAATTTAAAAAAACTTAAAATGAAAGAGTTGTTGACAGTTGTTTATAATTTGCCTTGTTTATAATTCACCCTGGTAAGTACTTAAAAGGCATTATTTTCCTTAACCCCATACCAAGTCTTTATTTACTATTGTCATTTTGAAAATAAGATATTGGGATGTAGAGACAAAATTCTGGTATAGTCACACAGCTTTTTTGTAGTAAATTGTTGACTTAATCATAGATTTAAGACATAAGATTCTATAAGGATAAAATCTTCGCCTGTTATATTACCTTGCCTGTGATAAAATCCTTTCTTGATATTAACTAAGGATTGCAGAGCAGAAATGAAGTAAATGGGTTTCTCGGACTTTTTGCTTTTTTTCTAGGTTTCTGATTTGTTGTAAGGGATTATCACAGGAAAAGGTATGACAAAGCACATTTATGGATCAGATGAATTTGAATGCAAAAAAATCAAACTTAACAGGGATGTATTGCTTTACATTTAGATCCCAAACAATATTTCCCCAAGTAGTCTAGGTAAATGTTTAAGACGATGGTGAAGAAAAGTGTGCTGAAATTCTGCTTGCTGCTGGGACCGTGAGCCAGATGTCAAGCTCTCTGTGCCTCAGTTTCTCTCTGAAATCCAGAGATCAAAGTCACTCTCTCATACAACTGTTCTGAAGACAGCCATGAATGAGTATATATTATATAGTACTTAGAACCGTATCTGGAATGTGATAGGTTCTCCATAAATATTAGCTACTACTACTGCTGCTTTTGGAGATTCAGAGTAGCTCACTTTAAAGTGACTAGCACTGCCTGGGTTTGAGTACATTTCTGGCCTTACTAGACAGGTAAACTTGGAAAAGTTACGTACCTTTTTCCACCTTCAATCCCTCACCTATAATATGGCAGTGATATTATATTATTACCTACTTCAGTAGTTTGCTGCAAAAATTGAAATGGATAAATACATTTATCTATATATACACAGTCCTAGAACTGTGATTCACAGAGCTGCACTAGTTATTACTAGTTATTACATCTGTTGCTGCTATATTGTGTCACTAACTTCTTGTCCAGACAGGAAGGGACTCCTGCCTTTCCTTGCCTAAGTGTTGCCCTCCCCAGTGTCTTAGAATCAGTTCAGAAACTGGGGTTACTGTAGACTGTGTGAAACCAACTTCCTTTCAATAATTTATTTTAATAATTCATCTAAGTTGGGGTCTTTTGAATGAAGTGACAGATGCAGAAACATTTTCAGTCTGTCCACTATGCTGGATTTTATTATGGAGTCAGTCTTTCAATGTGACATTAATTCCCTCAGACACTTTCATTTTGCTTCCATATGTTAAAAACTTTAATTTTAATGCAGCTGTTTTTCATTAAGTTCCATGATCTAATATGATTATTTCCTTTTGATGTCTAGATAGTATCTGGTGTTACCCCAAGGAAAAAAAAGAGGATGTATTTTCCTTAAATAATGCCCAAAATAAAACAGATTGACTGCAGTAGTTCTTACAACAGGCAGTAACTTTCTGCAAATTAGGCCAAATAAAACCAACAACAATTTTTAGAATCCAGAAATTCTATAGAGTGGGAAAATAAAATATTAAAAAATTTCTTTTCTATATATTTGTCTCTCTAATTTATGCACAAAATATTATATCTCAAAAAAAAGAAAAATAGGAATTTATAAAATTCAAGTATATTTGAAGTGAGGGACTAAAGGAAAAAGAATATGAAGAAAGGATGAAAGAAAGAATATTAATGCTTTTTCTAATAGATAGATTAATTACAGGGAGAGGCAAATTATGTTTCTAAATGGCTCAAGTGGCATATAAATGGTTGAGAGCTGGCAGGTAGATTAAAGACTTATGAGTCATTAAAATTAGGAAATATAAAACTTTAAATAATTTTCAAAAATGAAATGACTTCCTAAGCATTAAAGCTGTAAGTTAATTCTATTCTATTTTATTTTATTTTATTTTTTTATGAGCACACTGCTCTGCTCTGGTTTATGGTGATGGTAGTGGTGGGGGGAATTGAACTTGGTACTTCAAAGCCTTAGGCATAAGAATCTCTTTGCATAACCATTATGCTATCTGCTCCCCCCCACCCCACGTTAAAGCAATAAGAACAAAAACTTAAAGAAACACTGAGCAGCAGATTTAGTATGCATTAACTAATTTACCTTTTTTCTCTAATAGATAAGAATACTAATAAATTAAGAGGGAAAACACTAGTACTCTCCTAACAATAAAAGTTGGCAAAAAACAGAGGAGATATTCACAGGAGGAAAATTAATGGTCAATTAAAATATAAAAGAGGGAGTCGGGCAGTAGTGCAGCGGGTTAAGCACACTTGGCGCAAAGAGCAAGAACCAGCGTAAGGATCCCAGTTCAAGCCCTGGCCCCCCAACTGCAGGGGAGTCGCTTCACAGGTGGTGAAGCAGGTCTGCAGGTGTCTATCTTTCTCTCCCCCTCTCTGTCTTCCCCTCCTCTCTCCATTTCTCTCTGTCCTATCCAACAACAACATCAATAATAACTACAACAATAAAACAACAAGGGCAACAAAAGGGATTAAATAAATAAATATTAAATATATATATGAAAATGTTTTACCTGTCTAACTAATACAGATATCACTCTCACAGTATCTTCTTACATGTGTACACTATAGTGACCTTCTTTAAGATTATTTAACAGCAAGATCTTTAAAAATCCATACCCTATGATCCATTAATTTAACTTTAAGATAATTTCCTGTGGAAATAATCCAAAACTGAAACATGCAATTTTCATCAACTCAGAAAGCCAGAGGAAAGTAAGTTTGAAAAGTGTATCCTTAACTGCAATGCCACTAGTTAACTGAAGCCGAAAGAGGGCCCAGTGCCAAATTTTGTAGGAAAGAAAACATTTATTATAGTCTGGAGAACAAAACAGGGAGAAGTGATTTTCAAAACTACCCTTCATGCAGTTTCTTTATTTTATTTTAATATTTATGCAGGTAGAAGGAGAGATTGGAAGGTTCTAACTTGCTTTTTTCTTGAAAGGTGGGTGTCAGATTTTAGGAAAAACAAAATGGGGCTTTGGAGCCATCCAGACCTTTTGGATTAGGATGAGTTTTCCTTTCTTATAATAATAGAGCTTAAGTGCTGTGGTTTACCCTGAAGGAAAAAGGCAAGTAGAAACAAGAACAGGTGTTAGTCTTGAGATCATCAAGGCATCTGACCTCCTGGATCAGGAATGATTTACCTCTTTTATATTTATCTTGACTTCTGCAAAAGTAGTTTCTGTAAATAAAATCTAAGAGGATTATTATGTTTTTGCCTAACTCAATTTATCACTATCACTTCTAGGGCCATAACCGGTAGTCTTGTCCCACTGGGATCATATTTTCAGTTTCATACATTTGAAACAGTGGTGTTACTGGGTTACTCCTCCAGGTTGTTGTAATAATATCAAGTGTGCTTGCTCACTGCAGTCCGAGGGACTGGTGGTGTCTTCCAGCTTATGCTTGTTAGTTTTTCTTACCTCTGCCTATACATTTGTAAGTGTCCTTATCATTAAGTTTTCTTCAATAATGCCACTTGGATGTTGTTATAAAAAATTATAAAGATCTGCATCAACAAAAGGACACACAAAAGGATCTGGTTCTCTGAAGAGCTTGAAACTGAAACCTCCTCTCTGCGAAGGAGCAGGGGCACTCATACATGATATTCATCAATTATTAACACCAATAATTGCCAATAATAACTTATTAATTATTGATACCTAATCAACATAATCAGAGGAACGACCATCCCATGATGTCCATACCCCCAGTTCCCAGAAGAATGGGCTAAGGGAGATTAAAGAAAATAAATGACTGCTTACCTCAATGCACAGATAGCATTGTGTCTTAAGACAAGCTATCCAGTTGTTACTATCTTAGAATTCCTGAGATGATGTTTCAGCCTTTCCTCACTTATACACACAGTAGAAAAAAACTCTGCCTCAGGACTCAGACTTGGCAGCAGTTCTCTCAGAACAATCTGGAGACTACTATGAGTCAAGCTTTTGATAAACTAAAGTCCTCACTGTAACTTTTTTAATAAGAAATTTATTTATTTATTTATTTATTTATTTATTTATTTGAAAGGAGGAGAAAAAGAACCAGACATCACTCTGACACATGTGCTGCCACGGATCGAACTCAGGACCTCATGTTTGAGTCCAAAGCTTTATCACTGCGCCACCTCCTGAACCTCCTCATTATGATTCTATAATAAACTCACCAAAAGTGCTTAGATTTATTTCTGTCAACAAAGTAAAAACCCTGGGTTGCTTCCAGGTTTTAGCTATTATGAATTGTGCTGCTATGAACATAGTCAGTATAAACTTCATAATGAAATAGTGTGTACTTACAATTAGATACCCTCCTCACCTACTTCCTATTACAGTTCTCTCACTCACTCCAAAGCTAACCTCATCAAAGCAAGGACTGCAAAAGCTAAATAAGGGCAAGATACTGGCATACTTCAACGATGACTCTTTAGTCATTATTAGGCCACCCCATCAGATGGGGCCCTATTCAGGGAGTCCTGAGATTCCCAAAGAGACATGATGGGCCTAGACCTCAAATAAATCCTTCTCTCCATTGTTATCTGTAATTCCTATCAGGAACGACACAATAGACACCTTTGTAGGCCCCCATAGGACCTTGCCCTCAACTTGGATCAACAATGGTAAAGAATGTTCCATCCTCCAAAGGGAGGATGGACAATATACTCTATGCTACACATGAGGAAGATGGGTCAATAGTGGGGCAGCTTGGAACATTCCTACTTATGACCAGAGAATGTGAGCTCAGATCCACAGGAATGCAGAGGTCACAAAGGCTCCTAAGCTGAATATGGGCCTCAGATCACATCAAATTGATGTTTACAGTCAACAATATTTATATACCTTTCCCATATTTGGGAGCTAATCTCTTCCCTGATCCAGCTTTCTGGTCCTTCTGCCAGTCATGACATCACCTCCCCAGACAATAATTAGGATTCACCTGCATATCAGATTTCAGGCTCAGGCAAAAAAAAAAAAAAAAAAAAAAAGTAGTATAGTCACAGGCCCTTTGGAATATAACTAAAATATGCCAACTATCTATCTACAAAATGGAGGGTCCCCCAACTCTTCATCTGCACTCTCCAGCCTTTAGGTCCATGATTGGTCAACAATTTGTTTGGCTTTGTATGTTGACTCTATTATCAGCCACTAGGTTACAGATGCTAACCCATGCCAACCAGACTTCCCTAGACAGACAACCCCACCAATGTGTCCTGGAGCTCCACTTCCCCAGAGCTCTTCCCCACTAGGGAAAGAGAAAGACAGGCTGAAGTATGAATTGACCTGTCAACGCCCATGTTCAGCGGGGAAGCAATTACAGATGCCAGACCTTCCACCTTCTACATCCCACAATGACCTTGGGTCCATACTCCCAGAAGGATAAAGAATAGGAAAGCTATCAGGGGAGGAGATGGGACTCAGAGTTCTGGTGGTGGGAATTGAAGTTGTACCCCTCTTATCCTATGGTTTAGTCAATCTTTCCTTTTTATAAATAAAAAATAAAAAAAAAGAACTGGGAAGTATGACTAACACTAAGGACCATTACTGCTATGAGAGTATGATTTTTATTGGACCGGGATATCTGGTTTAGAACACTATCATAGAAGTTATTATAAATATTTGTAAAGAATTAAAATAAAATATTTTTAAAGAATTGAAGGAATATGTAGTATCAATAACTGAACTACAGGGAATTTCAACAATTTGCAAGTCCTTAAAAAGAAAATTGCTAGAGTTAAAATATCAAATATGAACATCAAATCTTTATATTTGAAAAGATATGATATCATAGAATTGTTTCCACCTAAAGACATGAGCAACTTAATGGGAGTAGCTTAAATTATAAAGAACATAAAATCATTAATTATGCATGAAAGCAAATCTATAGAGAAAATGAGCAGACAGAAGAGTTAGTTTACACCAGGTCATTAAGGAGAGCCTGTGAAGTTTGATGGTGAAGTTTGAGTTGAAGCATGAGCAAAGAAAAGAGGAAGCATACTGTAGGACTATATCCTACACAGAAATAAAGAACAGAACTATAGTGTTGAGAAATTTTAGAAAATATGGTCACTTTATCTGACTGAATAGTTTGAGTTTAGAGCTGCCAAATTTTACTTAAAAAATATTACCAGCTAAATTTGTAGTTTTTGTGATACATGTTACTCTATTTTTATTGTAATGGAAAGCAAAGAAAGATATTTTAGATGATTTAGGTAATCTGTTTTTTGAACTAAAAGTAGACATTTTCTAACTTTTATAAAATAGAAGAATAGAAGAATTAGCCTGTATGAACTAAAACCTAGATGACTTCACAGTAGCAACTAAGTGCTAATTTGTTTATGAAAGAAGTGGGAAGGTAGAAATCTATACAAGTTTGGGCAATAGTATGACAGCCTGGCTTCAGTCAAGGGTTTATAGCAAACAAAATGTAGGGGTAAATTTAGTGTAGTTTAAAAAGGACCTTGAATGAAGATCCAGATATATCTTGTTTTGGTAGATACTAGGCAGACAAAACAACAACTATTGTAATATATCAAATCTGGTCTGAGTCTGGCAATAAAAACATCAAACTTCAGTTCTCCACAACAAGGCAGGCTAGATACTCTGAAATCTCTATTTAATAGGAGCTCAGGGGATGGAGAGTTGGATAAAGGTCATTTTATTTGTTGCATTTCAGGTGCCAATAGAAAATTAAAGCAAAGAGCCTTAGAGAATTGGATATTAAGGTTTGGAGTTAAGAAGAAATCTGGATGGAAATGGAGATTTAGTTATTAAACTTAGTTTTGTAAACCCTTCGTTATTATTTTATAAAACTTATAAAATCATTTATTTTATATTTATTTATAAAATTACTTAGTTATTATTTTATACAACTTTAGTTATTAAACTTATTTTAATAAAGTTTAGTTATTAAACAAACTTTTTTTTAACCAGGAACTTATATTGGTAACAAGCAGTTTAGCAGGCTGACTACGTACTATGTGAGAACAGAATAATAACTTAGTTAAATTAATATAAAAGAAATTGCCAGAAAAGTTGGAGAACACATAGACTTTAGAAAGGTAGGTCTTTAAAGAAAGTCAACGAATTTGTATTTTTCACATCACTCTCTGAATCTTGCTTGCATTTGGTGATTACTTATTCACTATTTATTAAACAGGTCATAAGAGCTGTCCATTAAATCCTCCTGGGTTGTAAATTATTCACAGAATGAAATTTAAACCACCACAATTTTTTATTTAACCTAGTTAGAAATTTTATGAAAAATTAAAGAGAGTTTCCAAATTATAAACAATACCTATTTAAAATCCAGTAAAATTCAGGAGTCACATTGTATAGTATTTATTTCACTCATAAAAGCATTTAAAGATTTATACATAAAAGCATAAACCTCTCACTATGTCATAAAACCCAGGACTATAGTATAACATTTAATAGTGGAATAAGGTCTTTAAAATTAGCTAAATTTATAACACTAATATAGCAACCATAGCTGAATTTGTCTAAGAATAATTCCTGGCAACCCAGGAACTGGGGGAAGACATTTGTACTCCACACATCCAACAAGCATTTGATATCAAACATCTATAAAGAACTCATACAGCTCAACAAAAAGAAAAAAAAACACAATAAAAAATAAAAAGTGGGTGGAAGCTATGAGTAGACAGTTCTCTAAAGAGATTCATATGCTCCACAGAGAAATGAAAATTAAAACTGCACTGAGATTCTACTTCATAGCAGTGGGAAAGGCCTTCATCAACAAAACAGGAAATGTTAAGTGTTGGAGAGGAACTTACAGGGGGAAGGTTTCACACGTGGTGAAGCAGTGATGCAGGTGTTGCTGTCTATCTTCCTCACTATTTTCCCCATCCCTCTCAACTTCTCTGTTTCTATCCAAATAAATAAATAAAATATTAAATTTAAAAAGAGAGAGAGAGAAAGGAAAACCCAATTACACTCACTGCTGGTAGGAATGCAAACTGGTGCAATCACTATGGAGAACAGTATGGAGAATCCTGAAACAAATACCTTATGATCCAGCAATTGCACACCTCGCCATTGATCCAAAACATAGAAACATTTATTCAAATTGATATATGAATTTCCCAGTGTTCATAGTTACATTATTCACAGTAGCCAAAATATGAAGCAACCTAAATGTCCATCGACAGATGATTGGATAAAGAAGTTATGGGATGTATACTTAATGGAGTGCTATTTAGCAACTATAAAAAGACAATATTGTGTCCTTTGAGATAAAATGGATGGAACTGGAGGAGATTATGCTTAGTGAAGTGAAGTGAGGGTAACTACCAAATGACTTCATCAGTATGTGAAACACAGAGAATTAAACACATGAACTTGAGAAAAAAAAATCAACCCATATCTAACAACTTAACAGAACAGTAGTGACTATCATTGGGAGCTGGGAATACGGGCACAAAACCATAATGGTGTTGGGTGGAGTGGTCTGGAACCATACCCCTACTATAATATTATAAATCACTATTAAACTACTATGTCAGGATAAAGAATTTAAAAAAAACTACCAAAGTTGTTATATTAAAGAATGCCTGGAAAGCAAAAACCCAAAGTATAACAGTTGAGGAAAAGTAACCAGTTAAAAGATAATTGTTTTAATCCATAATGCTCTTGTTTCATTTTGGTTTCTATATGCTAAAAGGTATCAGAAACAATCCTAGCAGTAACTCGAGGGTAAGACATATAGACTAGGTTCGGTCTTGTGGTTGATTCCAGTCATTTTCGAATGGGATGTCCCCTCCCTGTTGCACACTGGCACATGGAGATGTTTTTGGTCATATTTAGGGGAAAGGATGGTGCAACTGGTTTCTGGTAACATAATTAAGCATTCTATAACACTCAGGACAACAACACATCAAGAATTATCCTTCCCACAGTGCCAATATTGCATAAACCCACAGATGAAGGCTGATGGCTCTAATACAGTTGTAAAATCTACCTGAGTCAAGACCTTTTTCCAGAGATAATATTGGTTATCCCGGGTTGAGACATCAAGGCCCCTTCAACAATTATTGCTACCTATGTAGGTTTACAGTGCAGGCTACTTACCTTCATCTGTATTGGTACCCCAGAGACTATCAGGAAAACTAAATGAGTTTTTTGAGTCCTATCACATAACTTTGTTTCAAAAGAAGTCCCTTATCACACACACCCCTTATAAGATGCATCCATAGTATTCCTATGGCATTTACATTCTTTTTAGTTATCTTTATTTAATTATTGGATAGAGCCAGAAACTGAGAGGAGGGAGGGGGTTAGAAGGAGAGAGAGAGAGAGATAGAGAGAGAGAGAGAGAGAGAGGGAGAGCTGCAGCACTGCTTCAGTACTTGTAAAGTTTTCTCCTGCAGATGGGGACCGGAGGGCTCAACCCAGGTCCTTGGGCATCATAACCTGTGTGCTGAACCAGATGAGCCACCACCTATCTCCCTCCTATGGCATTTTAATTCATGTTCTTTGTTTTTGCTTTTGATTCCCCCAAGCATGAGGTGGTCAGCCAGCTCAAGAACAGGGAGTACCCGTCATAGAGTAAAACTAGTAATAACTAGTGTTTTCAGTCTTTGCAGAAAAATTTAAAAGCATAATACCTGTTGCTTTCATCATCAGAAGCAAAACATATTTTTTTTCATGTGCACTTTTGTGGGCCAAGGCAACCACTTTCAAATTCAGTTCTGCAGAAAATCCTCCCCACCCCTCTTTACAATGAATTCCCACATGTAGCTGAAGACTTTTGTCAAATCACTATGCCTCCCTATTTCATCAGCCAACCTTTGCCTGTCTTTCTCTTTCTTTTGTCTTTCTTTCTTCTTCTTCTTCTTCTTCTCCTTCTTCTTCTTCTTCTTCTTCTTCTTCTCCTTCTCCTTCTCCTTCTCCTTCTCCTTCTCCTTCTCCTTCTCCTTCTCCTTCTCCTTCTTCTTCTTCTTCTTCTTCTTCTTCTTCTTCTTCTTCTTCTTCTTCTTCTTCTTCTTCTTCTTTTTTGCCTGCAGAGTTATTTTCAGGGCAGTGTCTGCTCTTACAAATCCACTGCTCCTGGAGGCCATTTTTCCTATTTTGTTGCCATTGTTGTTGTTGCATGGGAACAGAAAGAAATTGAGAGAGGAGGTAAAGACAAAGAGGGGGAGAGAAAGATAGACAGACCTGCTTTACCATTTGTGAAGTGACCCCCCCGCAGATGAGGATCCTTAAAGTCAGTGGTCCTGCTTCACCAGCTGTGCTACTGCCTGGCCTTCTTGTGGTCTTAGTTTCTAAGTAAGCAATAACTTTGCAAGACTAAGTTGAGAAGACCTTGTAGTAATAGATTAAAAAATACTTGCATGAACTTCACTGTCAAAGTCAGTGATGCAACTACAGCTGATTTTTTTTTTTTTTTTGGCTAAGAAGCAGCAAGCCACATATCAATTTCAAATGTTGCTTCATAAGCAAATGCCTAGATATCCAAGTTTGGTCTATGGCCATACCACCCTAAACACGCCCGATCTCGGAAGCTAAGCAGGGTTGGGCCTGGTTAGTACTTGGAAGGGAGATATCCAAGTTTGGCATACATGTCCTTTTCCAGGGGCATCATCTTATAATGTATGACAGCATGTGTTGTTCAATGTAGCTTTTATTTTTGTCAATCAAAAAACATGTTTCAAAGTCAGAATCTTAAGATTAATGAATTAACCCAAAGAAGGCATAATAATATCATGAATGAAAGGAGAATAGGATTCAGATTTCATTTTCTTATCAAAATTTGTTTTCAGATAAGGAGTTTAAAATGATGATCACCGCCCAAGAACTTTGTTCCTGTCTTTATAATACTTTCACTTTTCTTCACATTTAAAACTTACTTCCTACATCTTGCTTCTTATATAAAAGAGTAGAGAATAGTCAAATTAAAAATATCTATTATCCAGATTAAAAATTTTAAACAACATATGTAAGTTCATTTGTCAAAAAACTTATGAAAAATGTATTAGGTATACCACACATGGTGGATAAGATTGGGCAAATACTTTTAAAAAAAAATTATTTATTTATAAAATGGAAACACTGACAAGACCATAGGATAAGGGGGTACAATTCCCACCACCAGAATTCTGTATCCCATCCCCTGACCTGATAGCTTTCCTATTTTAACCTCATGGGAATATGGACCCATGGTCATTATGGGGTGCAGAAGGTGGAAGGTCTGGCCTCTGTAATTACTTCCCCGCTGGACATGGGCATTGGCAGGTCGATCCATACTCACAGCCTATCTCTCTCTTTCTCTACTGGGGCAGGGCTTTGAGGAAGAGGAACTCCAGGACACATTGGTGGGGTCATCTGTCCAGGGAAGTCTGGTTGGCATCATGGTGGCATCTGGAACCCGGTGGCTGAAAAAAAGTTCATATTTAAAGCCAAAAAAATTGTTGATTAATCATGAACCTAAAGGCAGATGAAGATTTGGGGTTGGGCAAATATTCTGCAGAGTCCTGCCTCTGATGAGTTTAATTCAGTGCGTATACCTAGAACAACAGCGGATAGTCAGCAAAATTCTGCTTCCAGTAAGGGTATTTCCCCTTTCTTCAGTACATCCATTATTTTCAGATTAAAAAGAAATATCAGCAAAATATTATACATTTGGACATGCAAATTGTCCATATGAAATAGATAAAAGCAAAAGAGTTTGACTGGATCAGAAAACAAGAGCCTTGTGCCACAATGATCCTAGCCAAGTACAATGATCCTCTGGTCATTCTCATGGACTCCTGGGATCTAACGAAAACCACCATTGAGAATGCCATAGCTTACTATAGGCAGCAAACATGCCTGTGGCCTAAAACACCTGTTGAATGAACAAGTGACATTTATGAGAAAAAAAGAAAAAGTGTGGTCACTTCTTAAAGTATTCAGAAGACTCCATAAAAGGCAGACTAAAGTTGTCTCCTGGGATACAATTAGGCATTATACTGATAGAAAAGAGCAGAGAAAGTTTGTCTTGAAAACTGAAATGAGGGGGTCGGGTGATAGCGCAGCGGGTTAAGCACATGTGGTGCAAAGCACAAGGACCAGCATAAGGATCCCGGTTGGAGCCCCCAGCTCCCCACCTACAGGGGAGTTGCTTCACAAGCGGTGAAGCAGGTCTGCAGATGTCTATCTTTCTCTTCCTCTCTCTGTCTTCCCCTCCTCTCTCCATTTCTCTCTGTCCTATCCAACAATGAATGACATCAACAACAACAATAATAACCACAATAAGGCTACAACAAGGGCAACAAAAGGGGGGGGGGAAAGGTGGCCTGCAGGAGAGTGGATTTGTGGTGCAGGCACTGATTCCCAGCAATAAGCCTGGAGGAAAAAAAAAATGAAATGAATTGAGGAAGGGATAGTGAAGTTGAGTGGGTGGATGGGGGGCAAAAAATAGGTTCCTGGGGGAGGAGAGCAAAATACATGTTGCAAAGTAGATTTTCCTTACAAGAAATGGGCCATGAAGAGAAGATACTACTAGAAAGGGGACAATGTAATTGCCTGCTGATTAAACTAGTCCCCTAAGGTTGGTCTCCGAATCTATGAGTTCGCCATGACTATTTAAATGCATTTTGTGAACTCTGAAACTTTGTGCAGACTTCACCCATACACCTTAGGTCTTTTTTATTTTTTTTTAATTTTTTCCCTCAATTTTTTGCAGTTTATAGTTAGACCATCACAGTTGGAAAGCACTGAGCTATGTTTAAGATCTCTTTTAACTGGAAGATTTATGAATTTTAAGCTTAGAGGTGAGCAATCATAGTGCATATACGAATTCCTGGTTGAATTAAAAATGAGGTTCAAGCAACTGTCCCATTTGTGACTGGTCGTATTCAAATAATCAAACTTAGTTTATCTTTTAAAAATAGAATCACATTAACAACGTTCGATAGCACTTCCATTCTCTTTGAGAAGCTGTAACTCATGAGGAAAATGGACTTCAAGAAGCACTTAGGAAAGAATAGTAGAGTAATATAAATCATATGCATGTCCTCCTAAGAAGGCATTTATGTTTAAAATTCTTACAAATCATGGTCTATAGTAGTTGTTTCAGAATGAGAAACGAGTATATTACTGTACATATATTTTTATGGCTTCATAAAACTCAGCACTGCTTAAATGTATAAAGGGATCTTTATGTCAACTAAATGACTCTTCTGCCCCTACCACAGGTTTTACATATTTGAGCAGGGATGGGCTCAGTGATCCCAGTTTGAGCACCTGGCTCCCCACCTGCAGGTGTCTTTCTTTCCCCACTTGTGAAGCAGGTGTCTATCTTTTTCTCTCCCTCTCTGTCTTCCCTTCATCTGCCAATTTCTCTCTGTCCTATCCAACAACAACACTTGCAGCAACAATGGAAAAAATGGCCACAGGAGCAATGGATTCAGTGCAGGCAGAGGGTCCCAGCAATAATCCTAGAGGCACAATAAATAAATAAATAAGTAAACAAACTTAGCAAACACTTGTTAGCTTAGTCTTGTTTTAAATTTAGAGAAACACTTCTAGCAGACAAATTTCAAAAAAGTTTATTGATGATAACAGATAAAAACATAACATCTTTTTCATTTATCAACCACTTGAGTCTCAGATAATTTTTAAAAAAGGAAAAGTTCCTAAATGCTGACCTGTGGTATTTTCCTAGTAGGGTTGAGATTTTGCCCACCTGGTAATGAGTCCAACTGTCTACTTGCTACCAATTCTTCTCTTCAAAATTTCTTAAGACACACTTAGAAGATCATCTATCAAGTAACAAAATGATCATTATCTGAGAAAGTCCATATTAACTCTCCTTTCAAATAACTCAGTAGACTTATTCAGTGTCTGCACTCTAATTCTATCCCATGAACTCAACAAATATTTATTAGAGAAACCATTACAAACTATACAGTGTTCCAGCTATGGAGATGACAAGAAATGAATTATGACTTAATTCATTTCAAAGAGTTTCCAATCAAGACAGGTAGCAAGAAACATAAATAGCTAGCCAAAATCCAACTCAGAAGGGAGGTGTAAATAACATGCTCTGAAGGAGGCAAAAGAAAATAATTACTGTTCACCACAGAGACACAAGACAATTAAATTAGGAAAGCATTCACAGAGATGGCTACATTCTAGTAAATTGAATCTAGGATATATCCTAGAATGAGGAAAGAAATGAATCAAATTCGTGGAGTTGTACCCCTCCTACCTTATGTTTTTGTTCATCAATCCTTTCTTAAATAAAACATTTAAAAAATAAAAAAAAAAAAGAAATGAGTCAAATTCTTGAGACAGAGTACTTCAGGTTCTTCCTCAGTGCTGCTTAGCTTTGGACATTTCTACTTTGATAAGGATGACCTATGATGGATAATCCTTCCCCATCTTGCACTGCGAACAGACATCAGTGTGGTGGAAGCAAACCTATATTTCTGGGAGTCACACATATATGGGTTCAGATTCAATTTTGCTAATTACTAGCAGACACACAGCGTGACTTCACCTGTATTTTTAGGCCTCTGTTATCTGCACTATAGGGGGAGTGATATTCATCTTAAAGGGTGAGCTCCCATAAAAGCAACTAGGTGATATTTTTTAAAACTTTTAAAATCAGCAGGTGTAGAGGGGACCGAGCACACCTGGTTGAGCACACATGTTACTGTGCACAAGGATCAAGCTTCAAGTCTTTGGTCCCAGATGAAGGGGGGAAGCTTCACAAGCATAAAGTAGTTGCAGGTATTTCCCTTGTCTCTCCCTCTCCCTCCCCTCTTGATTTCTCTTTCTCTACCAAATAAATAAATAAAT
The DNA here is from genome assembly GCF_950295315.1 of Erinaceus europaeus. Classification (NCBI taxonomy): domain Eukaryota; kingdom Metazoa; phylum Chordata; class Mammalia; order Eulipotyphla; family Erinaceidae; genus Erinaceus; species Erinaceus europaeus. The sequence goes on from NC_080170.1 coordinate 37,738,676, forward strand.
AAATAGACAAAACCTTTTTAAAAGGAGGTGTAGCTGTTCACTTCTGTTAGAACATCATAAGAGCACTTCCTCTTTAAGGCACAGTAGATTTCTTGTCAGAATATCTGGCTAAGTCCTGTAATTTTTATTTTATTTTATTTTGTTTTTTATTAGTGATTTCATTAATGATCAACAAAATTGTGGGATAAGAGGGGTACAATTCCACACACTTCTCACCACCAGAGTTTCATATTCCATCCCCTTCATTGGAAGCTTCCTATTCTTTACCCCTTGGGAATATAGACCAAAGATATTTATGGAGTGCAGAAGGCAGAAGGTCTGACTTCTGTAATTGCTTTGCCACTGGACAAGGGCACTGACAGGTGGATCCATACCCCCAGCCTGTTTCTATCTTTCCCTAGTGGGGTAGGGTTCTGAGGAGTTGGGATTCCAGGACATACTGGTGAAGTCATCTACCTGGGGAAGTCAGGTTGGTGTCATGGTAACATCTGCAACTTGGTGGTTGAAAAGCATCAAGATATAAAGCAGAACAATTTTTTATTTGTTTTCTAGAAACATCCTCTGTGGAAACAAGGGTAGAAGGTATAAAGGAAAAGGGGGACAGGGGAAATAATATAATATTTATGCGATAGGAATCTCATGCCTGAGCTTCCAGTGTCCCAGGTTCAATTCCCCACACCAACATACCTCAGAGCTGAGCAGTGCTGTGGAAACTGTTGTTCTACACTGAGGGCAATGTCCTGTAGAGGCCCACAAGAGGGTTTATGACGTTGTTCCTAATGAAGATGACCAGTGATGGTGTAGAGAGGGATCTGTTAGAGATCTAGGCCCATCGTATTTATGTGGGAACTAGGATTCCCCGACTAGGACCCCCCTGAAATTTTAATTAAAAATAAATGCTGGGGGGAGTCGGGCTGTAGCGCAGCGGGTTAAGCGCAGGTGGCGCAAAGCACAAGGACCGGAATAAGGATCCCGGTTCGAACCCCAGCTCCCCACCTGCAGGGGAGTCGTTTCACAGGCGGTGAAGCAGGTCTGTAGGTGTCTATCTTTCTCTCCTCCTCTCTGTCTTCCCCTCCTCTCTCCATTTCTCTCTGTCCTATCTAACAATGACAACAACAATAATAACACAACAATAAAACAACAAGGGTAACAAAAGGGAATAAATAAAATAAATATTTAAAAATATATTAAAAAATAAATAAATGCTGGAAAATCATCAATCAATCAATCAATCAATCAATAACAACCACTAAAAGTATTATACAAAGACATATTGTCCAGTTACAGAATAAAAACAAATCAAAATGGAATCATCAAAAGCATTCCACTAGTCCACAGAAGAAAGAAATGAAAGAAAATAAGCAAGAAGCTACAACAGAGTGAGGTCTATGCTAATAGGTCAAAACTTGGAGCAGTCAAGGAGATGTTTGAGTAGTGAATTATTAATGGTCAAACAAAATCTGTGGCTATATACCATGAACTACTAGCAACCAGGATAAAGGAAAGGACTATTCATAAGAGATGCATCAAAAACGAAAGAAAGAGTCAGCATTAAGGGTTATATAGTCAGTGCCTCATAAATATAAGGCAGCCTTTCTACTACTGAAGTTAAAGTTTTGATTTGTTTCTTTCATTCTCCTTCTTCTCCTTCTCCTTCTTACTTCTTACCTTTTTTTTTTAAATCTTAGACACCTATGCACATAGAAAATACTTGAGAAACCTTAATTACTGCTGTTATTACCTATAAATGCTCACATGGATTTCAGTTTCCTTACTGTTTTCTGTGGAGAACCCTTATCACTGCCCTGTTTTATTTTTTCCTTCTAAATTTTATGTCTTCAGTAAGAGCCTTGAGCTTGAGAAGGTGGAAACTGGTGAAGCTCTAGTCATTCTGTGTCTTGACACCTTACTTCCTTACTCTGTATCGCTCCAAATCTAACAGTTGGTTAGAGGCCCTTTCATTAAGTTTTGCTCTTTGAGATGTAAGAAAACTTTCTTGGTATTAGTACATCTCTTAAAAATATGACAGCAAATTTAATAACCTAAGTATGATAAGATAATAAGTGTTCCCATTCTGTTGCTTGGATACAGGGCATTAATATTCTTGAGGTAATGAAAGAAACAGAGGCAAGTTCTCCACCCCTTCAATAAAAATTACATCAAATGGAGAGTTTTATTTGTCACTGTTTTAATGTAAAATAAACTCACACACACACACACACACACACACACACACACACACACACTCACACACTCACATACTCACACATGCATGCAATACTCCATAATGTTCACATGTATTAAGTAGATGAAACATTTTTCTAACTCCAGTTACTCATATGCTTGCCCTTGACTTTCTTCAAGAAGACTGCAGGATGTTCATGGACAGCTAGTGCATTCTAGTGTTAAGTTTGGAGACACGTTATGAGCAAAATCAAGCATTTATTTATGTACGGCTGAAGTTCTCAGCTGTCTTATGCAATAATTTGTTCATTATCTTTTGTTTGTATGATCTGTGGTGGTGGTGGTGAGGGTTGTTTTGGGCTATCTTGTGGTTGTGAAAGTTCTCTGTTTTTTGTTGTGTCCTTGCCTTAAATTCATAAGGCTAAAAAAAAACAAAAAAACCCTGAGTCAAAGACTGATAGGTTTTAAACTCCCCTGTCTTTTCTTTTCTGGCTCTAGGAACTTCACTCACTGTCTAAAATGGCACAGCTTAGCTCTGTGCTTCCGGAGCTCTGGCTTGGCTATGTTGGTCTTTCATCCTGTGTCCCTTTTTGCCCCAACTACATGCGAGCACCCACCTGAGGCTGTAGAACTTTTAGCTGTAGATTATGTGTCCATTTTGGTCTCTTGTATTTATTTGTTGTTTAGGGGAGAGCACCAATCTCATTGCTGCTATTCCATAAGCCATGCCTCCTGGAAGGCTCCCTTTTCTTTTTTAAAATAATTTTATTTATTTATTTATTAATGAGAAATACAGGAGGAGAGAGAGAAAGAGAGAGAGAGAGAGAGAGAGAGAGAGAGAGAGACTTCACTTTAGCACATGTGCTGCCAGGGAATGGACTCAGTGTCTTATCCCATGCTTTATTCACTGTGCCATCGCCTGGACCCTTTTCAAGTAGAAAATACAGTAATTGGCCTACTATCACTTTTTTATTTTAAATTAAGTCATTCAGGATAGTTTAAACATCTGTTGAGACATCTAAAAATTTGGGACTGAGATGTATAGGGGTGGGCACACTGCGATAGGAAAAAAAGGAGATATCTTTAGGAGATTCTTCCTGGAAGTGAATAAAAGCAAATATAGACTTCATTATCAAATGAAAATGTTGGTGCTTCAAAGTTGAACTTAGGGAAATAAATTGAGAATGTCAATGTGGTGACGTGGTGGCTAGATTTCATCCAGCTTATGCTGAGTATAAAAAACCTTGCCTTGGGCCAGTGAAAAAGTTCGCTTGGATAGTGTGCTGTTTTGCTATATGTGTGACATGTGTGTGACACAGGTTTGAGCCTGGCCCACAAGGCACTGAAGAAAGCTTCTGTGCTATGCTCTCTCTCTCTCTCTCTCTCTCTCTCTCTCTCTCCTTCTCTGTCTCTATGTGAAAAAAAAAAGATATCTTATTAGAGGAAGATAACAGATTAGTAGAAGAAAGGAAGTAGGCAGCACAAAGATTTATTCATTTGAATCCTGAACTAATGCTCATTGTGATAGCTCTTAACACTGCAAGTAGTTTAAATCCAGCTTTTCAAAATTAAAACAAGAAACAAGAGGTCAAAGTTATGCTAGTTATAAATTATAATCTTCAAGCATCATTTTCAATAATAAGTAGACTTAAAGGGCCCAGAAATAATCAAACAAGAGATATGAAGGAATTATCCACAGAAAAGTGTAGACCTTTAATAGAAAACATTGGAGAAAACCTAAACAAAAGGAAAATGTTTATTTTATTTTACTTTTTAGATAGAAACAGAGAAGGCAAAGAGAGAAAGAGACCAACCATAGCACCAAAGCCTCTTCAGTGCAGTGGGGGTCAGGTGAGAAGCTGGATCACAAGCATGGCAAAGCAGCACACTACCTCAGTGAGCTATTTCACCAGTCTCACAAATGTCCATTGTTCTAATACAGAAGGTAGTATTTTTAACTGATTTGGAGATCCTTTGAGACTCCAGATGAAATCTAATCAAAATATTTTTGAAACTTAATAATATTACTAGTCTAAAAAATATATAGAAAGAAGAGATGGTCAAAATTTCCAAGGTGCTTTAAAGAAAATGAATGAGAAAGAAAAAGAATATGTTACCAGATTAAATTCTTAAAAGAAAGTTATAGTAGTTAATGTCATATAGTCTTGTTGCAGTGATAGACAAGTTGATCAGTAGAACATAGGAAAGGATCCACATTTAAATGGACATCTATGAATATTTGAATGGGATCTATGAAAAGAGATGACAGCGATCAATTAAAAAAAGGTAGGACTATTGAAAATAGAGATGACAGATGGTTAACCACATGGAAGAGGGGGAATGACATTTACTTTGCAATGTGAAATATAACCAAAGGTAAGTGTTATATACATTAGGGTCAGAAACAGACCTATCATGTAAAACCTTTCCAATCTTAAATAAGACAGCATTTATAAATGTTACAAGAATTTAACCAGAAAGAAATAAAACTTGGTATATTCTTTTACATTAATATTAACAAGTATTTTTCTTCTTAAAATACCTTGAAGGGAGTAAAACAAGGTATGAACTAGAATAAGATATGTATAGCATACATAACTCAAATAAGATTAACATTATAATTTATAAAAAAATTATAATTTTTTTTCAGAATGTCAAGATCTGGAGAGTCTGAAGAACAAAACAATAGACACTTTATTAAGAGTTTGTGTTTCCAGTTTTCTTGCTTTCTGAAATTGAGCCATGTTCATAAAGCGAGAAAACTGGAAACACAAACTCTTAATAAAGTGTCTATCTTTGAAAAGAGGTATAAAGAAAAGAGGTAGCTAAGAACAGATCTAAGTTAGGAGAGAGTAATACAAAGACGAGATTATAAATTATTGGTAATATTACACTTGGGCTGAGTGTTGACACATTCCATTATCCTAACTATGAATAAGTCCATAAGTAGATACACAGAGAGAAGAACTGCCAACTGACTGTTTATACTAATCACCCAGCTATGAGTAATTCAACAATATACACATGATTTCTATATGGGAGATAAAAAATAAAGTATCATTTTTATATTGTCATAGCCCTCCCATCCCCATGGAAACCATTTTATTAGAGTGAAATGAACATCCAGGGGAAGCTGTGGTCTCCAGTGCTTACACAGATGTTCTATTCTGTTTTGCCATACAGAAAACTAGATGTCTTTGGGAAGCCCATTCAATTTTGAGATTACTGTGTCGTTGTACGGAAATAGGAAGAATTTTTTAAATGGTGCAGCATGACCTTCTTGAGTGTCAGTGGGGATACACATCAAATTTCCTTAGCATTTCTCCTTTTTAAGGAAATATTATTTTTATAACTACATTCTACATTGAGAACTGTCAGTCACTAAATCTAACCTTTCTTTTCTCTTTTTTTAGGTGATGAAGGTCAAGCCCATGTAAGTGGAACCGCTCTTAGCAATGGTTAAGTCACTAAAGTCAATAAAAAACTGGCCAATTCTGATGGTTGGCCATGCTGAAATCAGTGATTTTCCCCAGCCAGTTTAGGATTCCTATCATCTGAAACAGGAGCATAGTTGAAAAGTAAACTTAACTGTGGTTTTCATGAGTCACTGGTGTTAATCACAACTGGTTTTCAGTCAAATATAAATGATATCCCTGGCCTCATTGGAATGCATTAAAGTGTTCCTTTTTCTGACAAAACGCATGCCCACTTTCCTGTATACTCACTTTCCACTGGGCACTTTCCAACCTCAGTGGGTTAGTACTTTAATAGCTACCTTCCTCAGTCAGGAAGCAGCTTAAACTATAATTCATCCACATTGGTAAAAATAGATATTTTTGAGACTACAATCTCCAAGTCATCTGAGCACAGAAAGATGAAGAGAGAACAAAATAGCTAAAGAAGAAAACAGCAGATTTTTTCTGATTGGAAAATGATTTGCAGTCTAACTTTTGTAGTATCTCTGTTAGCTTAAAATAGAGTAAAAGCCAACTTTTGAATTTTTTTGAAGTCAAGATCATTGTGGCTTTCTTCTCAAACTTTAAAAGTGTCATTTTAAAAATAAAGACAAACCAGCTGGGGCCCTAATAATGGAGTCCTGAGATTCCCAAACAGATTTGATGGGCCTAGAACTTGAATAAATCCCTCTCTCCATTGTTACCGGTCATTTCTATCAGGAACAACAAAATAGACTCCTTTGTGGGCCCCCATAGGACCTTGCCCTCAACTTGGATCAACAATGGTAGAGAATGTTCCATCCTCTGAAGGGAGGATGGACAACATATTCTATGCTACACCTGAGGAAGATTGGTCGATACTGGGGGCAGCATGGAATGTTCCTAATCATGACCACAGAATGTGAGCTCACATCCACAGGGATGCAGAGGTCACACAGGCTCCTAAGCTGAATATGGGCCTCAGATCACATCAAATCGACAGGGTTTACAGTCAACAATATTTGTACCCCTTTCCCATATTAGGGAGTTACTCTCTTCCCTGATCCAGCTTTCAGGCTCAGGGAAAAACCAACCAACCAAACAAACAAACAAACAAAAAAACACTAGTATAGCTACAGGCCCCTTGAAATATAACTTAAATATGCCTACTAGCTATCTACAGAATGGAGAAACCCTCCCAACTCCTCATCTGCACTATTCCAGCCTTTAGGTCCATGATTGTTCAACAATTTGTTTGGCTTTGTATGATAACTCTCTTTTCAGCCACCAGTTTCCAGATGCTACCATGATGCCAACCAGACTTCCCTGGACAGACAACCCCACCAATGTGTCCTGGAGCTCTGCTTCCCCAGAGCCCTTCCCCCACTAGGGAAAGAGAAAAACAGGCTGGGAGTATGGATCGACCTGTCAATGTCCATGTTCAGTAGGGAAGCAATTATAGAAGCCAGACCTTCCACCTTCTGCATCCCACAATGACCTTGGGTCCATACTCCCAGAGGGTTAAAGAATAGGAAAGCTAATTGTGTGGAGTTGTACCCCTCCTACCCTATGGTTTTGTTAATTTATCCTTTCTTAAATAAAAAATGAGATAAAATAAAATAAAAGAATAGGAAAGCTATCAGGGGAGGGGATGGGATACAGAGTTCTGGTGGTGGGAATTGTGTGAAATTGTACCCCTCTTATCCTATGGTTTTGTCAATGTTTCCTTTTTATAAATAAAAAAATTTAAAAAAAGAAATAAAAAAACAAAGAAAAAGCAAAACTACCACTGTGGAGATCAGACATGATATTATCTTCAAATGCTTAGTTTGATGAAGGAGTTTATTTTAAATTCGTTCATTAATTTATTCTTTAGTTCCACAACACATTCATTATGTATCAGGTATCTTCTGAGAGTACCAGCTATTTCTTGAAATCAATTTAAGACACAGTACCTTTCTTTAAAGAATAAATTCTTGGAGCAGGGTCAAGATAGCAACTTGAGGACAACACCTAGCATACTTTCTCCTGGGTGGGAGGTGGGGCTGCTTTAAACCTAGGAATTCCAGATGAGCAGGAAACAAACTATATAGGAAGGGGCAAAGAGGAATCACAGTGAAACATTATAACCAATCAATAAGCTAGCAAAAGTCTGCTGAAAAGGACAAAGGAGAACTGGAGTGGCATTACCAAGTTGCAGTTGCTACCATGACACCAGCCTGACTTTCTTGGGCAGATGACCTCACCAATGTGTCCTGGAACCTCACTTTTCCAGAGTCTTGCCCTACTAAGGACAGTTAGAAACAAGATGGGGGTATGGATAGACCTGCCAATGCCCAAGTTGAGCAGAGAAGCAATTACAGAAGCCAGAACTCCTACCTTCTGCACATCATAATGATCCTCGGTCCATACTCCCAGAAGCATAAAGAATAGGGAACCTTCCAATGAAATGATGGGATATAGAACTCTGGTAGAGGGAATTGTATGGAATTGTACCCCTCTTTTCCTACAATCTTTTCAATCATTATTAAATCAATAAAATAAAAATAATTTAAATTAAGAATAAATCATTAAACAAATAAAAATAAAGGGAGCCAGATGGCGGCACACCTGGTTAAATGTACATGTTATAATGTGCAAGAAAGCAGGTTTGAGCTCCTAGTCCTCACCTGCAAGGGGAAAGCAAAGCATTGTGAGGGGAAGGAGTGCTGGAGGTGTCTCACTGCCTCTCTCCCTCTATGTTACTCCCTTACCCCTCGATTTCAGGCTGTCTCTATCTAATAAATAAATAAATAAATAAATATCATAAAAAATTTTAAAAAAACAAGTAAAATAGAATTACATCATGATTCAGTAGTGCCATTCTTAGGAATTTGTCCAAAGGACATAGTTGGAAGGGACATATGAACCCCATGTTCACAAGTGTATTATTTTTTAAAACTCTATTTACTTATTTTATTTGATAGAACAGAGAGAAATTAAGAGAGAGGAACAACTAGAGAAGGAGAGAAAGAGAGAGAGAGGGATAACTAGAGAAGGATAGAAAGAGAGAGAGAGAGGGAGAGAGAGAGAATGAGAGAGACCTACAGCACTAATTCACCACGCATGAATCTTTCTCCCTGAACGTGGTAGAGACTGGAGGCTTGATCCTGGTTCCTTGTGCATGGAAATACATGCACTTAAGCAGGTGCACCACCACCTGCCCCCCACCAATGTACATTATTCACAATATCCAAAGAGTGGAAGCAGCTTAAATGTCCATTGACAAAAGATCAAATTAAGAAGTTATGGGATAAATATTCCATAGAATACTACTCTGCAATCAAAAAAGATAATGTTGTGTTCTTTGTGACAAAATGTATGGAACTGGAAGTAATTCTGCTCAGTGAAATAAAAAAAAATAAATGAAAGACAATTGCCAGATGTTTTCAGTCATGAATGGAATATAGAGAATTGAAATACATCATGAACTTGAAAAGAAAAACAGAAGCAAACAAACTTGTCTCTAAGACTTTGTGAGAACGATGATGATTATTGTCTGAGAACTTTGGTGGTGGGTGTGGTGTGGAATGATATACCCTATATATAGTCTGTATAGCAGACTTTTGCCAAATTAATAACAAATGAAAAGTGATTTGATAAAAAGAACAAAATCCAATAGGACTTATGCCGCTGTAATACTGATGAAGAGCTAAGCATATCACTAGTATACACAGTTTTCTATTTTCCAACATATTACTGAAGTTTATCAAACTATCATGAGATATGATTTTTTATGACAAAGACAGAGGGAGAGAGAAAGAGATACAATAGTAACAAAATCTTCCTTCAATAGGGTGAGGACTGAACTTTAACCTGTGTTGTGTATACGGGAAAGCAACAGCACTATCCAAATGAGCTATTTTGCCAGCTCAAGAAATCAATTTGAGAGGAGTCAGGCAGTAGTGCAGCGGGTTAAGCCAAAGTGCAAGGACTGGTGTAAGGATCCCGGTTCAAGCCCCAGTTAAACCCCCTACTCCCCACCTGCAAGGGGTTGCTTCACAAGCAGTGAAGCAGGTCTGCAGATGTCTATCTTTCTCTCCCCTTCTCTTTCTTCCCCTCCTCTCTCCACTTCTCTCTGTCCTATCCAACAATGACACATCAATAACAACAACAATAATAACTACAACAACAATAAAAACAAGGGCAACAAAAGGGAAAATAAGTAAATAAATAAATCCATAAATGAATTTGAGACTTCCTTTTTTTTCAGAACTTTTACTTCAAGACCACATCTATCAATCAGTCTGCCTTGTATTTAAGAATGAAATCTGAAATATTTTTATTAATGGGGCCTTGAACCCAGGTCTTTATACACTGTAACATGCACTCAGCCAGGTGCACCACCACCTGGCCCCTATGATAACTTTTTTAAAAAAATTTAATTTTTAATTTTTTACATTTATTTTCCCTTTTGCTGCCCTTGTTTTTCATCGTTGTTGTAGTTATTGATGTCATTGTTAGATAGGACAGAGAGAAATGGAGAGAGGAGGGGAAGACAGAGAGGGGGAGAGAAAGATAGACACCTGCAGACCTGCTTCACCCCCTGTGAAGTGATTCCCCTGCAGGTGGGGAGCCAGGGGCTCAAACCGGGATCCTTACTCTGGTCCTTGTGCTTTGCGCCACGTGTGCTTAACCCACTGCACTACCGCCCAGCTCCCCTATGATAACTTCAATATCAGTGTGGAGGCTGAGTTTTGGTAGACTTGGTTGAGCACACTCATTACCATACTCAGAAGCTCAGGTTTAGTATATCACTCTCCAACTGCAGAGTGCGTTACAAGCAGTGAAGCAAGTTTGCGGGAGTCCCTTTCTCTCTTCAACTGTACCTGCTCCTCCCCTCTCAATTTATTTCTGTTTGATCAAATAAAATAGAAAGGAAACAAAAAAGGAGGGGGGAGGTAGCGATGAGGGTTAAGCACACATAGTGCAAAGCGCAAGGACCTGCTTAAGAATCCAGGTTGCAGCCCTCAGCTCCCCACCTGCAGTGGGGTTGCTTCTTAAGCGGTGAAGGTGTCTATCTTTCTCTCCTCTTCTCTGTTTTCCCCTCCTCTCTCGATTTCTCTTGTCCTATCCAACAACAAGTATAATTAAGAAACAGTGGATTTACAGTGCAGGCACTGAGCCCCAATGATAACTCTGGAGGGAAAAAAAAAAAAGGAGGGGGATAGTCACCAGGAGGGTGGGTTCATAGTGTCATCACCAAGTCCCAGTGAGAACCCTAGTGGTAATAACAATAAATAAAGTAAGTAAATAAATAAATAACCAGTGTGAACTGTACTGGTTTGAATGTCAAACAACTCAGGTGAACACTCTAGAGAGCTTGGGAAGGTGCTACAAGGGGACCTGATAAGAAAACTTCTGGTCTTACATGTTTGAAGAAAGGACAAAGAAAAAGTAATGACTTTGTAAACGTGGGAAACATAACTCCTTCCAGTTTCACTTATTATTCCTTGGTAGAGTTTCTTTTTTCAGACAAACAATATAGAGCAAAAAAAAAAAAAATGGTGTGTATTATAAAGTTGTGGAACAGCGGGAGTCAGGCAGTAGTGCAGGGACTGACATAAGGATCCTGGTTCAAGCCCCTGGCTCCCCACCTGCAGGGGAGTTGCTTCACAAGCCATGAAGCAGGTCTGCAGATATCTATCTTTCTCTTCCCCTGTCTTCCCCTCCTCTCTCCATTTCTCTCTGTCCTATCTAACAATGACATAAATAACTACAACAATGATAAAAAAACAAGGGCAACAAAAGGGAAAATAAATAAATAAAAAGTTGTGGAACAGCAATATTTGGGGTGCCTGACCTCCAACTCTATTGCTAGAGGGGAGGCTTCCTAAGGAGGGGTTCTGAGAGCAAGATATCTATTAATGGGACCCATACAAACCATGGCTTGGACACACCTTTTACGAACTAATTACTATTAGGTCACTTAAGTGTGAGGGACTTTGCTGCCCTTTTGATGTTTGTTCTTGGCATGCCAAAAGGTAATCACACAAAGATAAAAAGCATTTGCAGTACTAAAAGACTATTCTTAGTAGATGAAAGCTTCATAGCTGGTTCAATGACAACGGTCCCTCAAATAAATTTTCTTTCTCCTCTAGAGTAAATATACAATTATCTTGTGTAAATCATTAGAGAAAATTACACCAGTGGAAAGAAAGTCAGAATTTTATGATCTGCAGGCAAACTAAATAGAATGAGGTCAAATGAAATGCCCATGATTGTAGGAAGAGCATAACTATTTTGTCAGAATAAACTTAAATTTCTTAACCCCAATACTACTTTAGATTTTTAAAAATATCTCAGATGTGTCTCCTATAGGATGATTATGTAATATTTAGTGCTGAGATCACTTCTTCCAGCCTGCTTCCTTCTGTTAACTGTTGACAAGACTATCAGTGAAGAAACTTCAATGATCTCTCATCTTGCAAGAGATTTGTGAGTCAAAAGTGGAAGGTGTTATTAAGGATTCAAGAAAAGCTTAAACAACCTTTTGCATTTTCAGTGCAGCTGAAATTAAATTAATATATGGGCTGAGGAGACAACATAATGGTTCTGTAAAGGACTTTCATGGCTTAGGCTCTAGGGTCCCAGCATCAACATAAGCTGGAGCTGAACAGTGTTCTGGTTTCTCTATGTATTTTTCTTCATTAAAAATAAATAAATCAATAAATCAAACATTTGAATAATTAATATACTTGGAACCCCTGAGAAATATGAAAAAACTCAGTCATAACAAGTTAAAGGTAAGACATAAATGTCAAATGGTATCTGAGAGAAACTAGACCTAAAGGAACTGACTACATTTATAATAATCCTTAGAGAATGGGCAGAATCTAATTTGAGCAGTTAGAGAAAGTGGGGGGGAGAGATTGTGTGTGTGTGTGTGTTTATGTGTTCTATTATGGTAGAGGCTGTGTAGAAAGAAGAGAGCGGATTAAGGAAGCTAATGACCTTTGGTTATAGTATTTCCTGCTGTGTGTTCCATGCACCATTGAGATTAAATGGTAAACAGGTGCAAAATATTCGTTTACAGAGATTACAGGGTAGTTTATTAACTTCATGTTCAGTTTGCTCTTTGTGCTACATATCTCAACAGAATTTTACAGCCTTTGAATAATTGGGCATTGTTTATTTCTGCAGTCTTGACACCTCAGAGGATATTTTTTCTTAAATGATTATCTGAAAGGTTTGGGTCTCTCTCTCACTCACTCTCTCTCTTTTGTTTTTTTCAGATGTAGAGAGAAACTCTACCCTGAACAAAGCTATTTTTCCCCCTCTTAAAGGACTTTCCATTAAGGGATTTACAAAATTTAAGAATTAGGTTTGACTTTACTTCAGTTGCCTACATAGATATCTTGAAAAATTATCTTTTCAGTTTCCTAGTCTATTTTAAAAAATAGTTTATTTATTTTATTTTTGAGAGAGATGCAGAGAGGGAGAGACACTCAGAGAGAAACACCAGAGTGCTGGTCAGCTCTGGCTTATGGTGGTGTGGGGGACTGAACTTGGTACTTAGAAGCCTCAGGCATGAGAATCTATTTGCAATAAGCATTATGCTGTCTCCCCTGCCCCCTGATCTATTTTTCTTATCCATTATTAAAAGAATGAGTAAGTGGGGGAAGAAGAGAACCAAAATAAATCATTTTGAATTTAAGTTAGAGTCTTTTATTTACATTTGTTGCTGTTGAATATGTTCTAATAAATCATTTACTAATTATGGTCAAATATGGACTGTTTATACAGTTGTCAAGAATTTAAAAACTGGACTCATGAAGTAGCTTACTTGGATAATATACTGTTTTATCATGTGTGCAACCCACGTTCAAGCCCAGTCCTCAAGGCACTGAAGAAAAGTTGGGTGCTCTTTCACTCTCTCTGTTTCTATCTATAAAAAATAACTTAAGAAACTAAGACTACTACACTTCAAAAGTCCACTTTACATTTCTGACACTACTAATGTAAGAATAGACAAAAGAAAACCAGTTGGGCATAGTCTCAGCTATTTCTTTTTCTGAGATAAAAATTAGTATGACTTCTCTAGTCTGGTTACTTCTTATGCTTAATGATTTATAGAAACAAAGATGTACTGTATTGTAAATTCCTCATTTATATGAAACATGTTGCTGGGATCTTATGGAGTTTAACAGTTATTTTTATTTTTGCCAGGCCTAGGGAGTGCTATATCACCTATTTTCAGACAGCCACAGCTCAGGACATAAGTGTTTGGAGCACACACCTACCTCAACATTCAGTTGTCTTTTCCTGGGATTTTGGGGTGTGCACTGTGATGTGTCATAAGAATTGCTCTACAGGAACAGGGTACTTAATCTACTAGCTCCTGAGATTACTCTTAGAAGATAGCTCTGTATCCCACCCTTCTTGGGAATTTCCTCATCACAAGAAAATGTCTTTATTCAAAGCACCACTTCCATCCAGGGAAGCCTGCATCCAATGGCTCATCAGAGCAGAGAGTGAAACGTGTGCACCTTATGCCCACTCATGATAATTCTGAAGGTTCTTCTTTCTTGCAGGGTTCTCTTATCAGTGAGCTGAGTCAATGGAGACTCCATTGTTGTCCATTCAGAAATACAGATACCCCTGAAACAAGAGAGCAGGGCAGTTGGTCATCAGTGGTGAAGACAGCTGCTCCATCATTGGAGACACTTGAGCTGGTATGATGTGTCAGGTGTTTGAGAGCTACAGAGGCAATACCCACTACCAGGGTAACAGAATGATATGGCTAATGCTAAGCTCACTTGAAGTTCTAGAGAAACGTTATGGGGGAGCAGGAGGAAGCAGGGCAATGGGCACCGAGGTCCCTTTAAGCTTCACTGGTAGAGTTCTAGACCATCTGCTGAGTGGAAGAATCACAAGAGAGTCAGCCATATTTCAGAGAGACGTGTGTTTACTAAAACAAAGCAGGGATAAGCAGGGATAAAAATAAGAGGAAAATGCATGCTTTAGAGGCATGTAGACCTGAGAGAGAGAAGAGAGGAGATGATAGATAGATGATAGATAGATAGATAGATAGATAGATAGATAGATAGATAAATGATAGATAGATAGATCATAGATAGAGGTTTAAGTTTCCCATCTTCCAACTTTTAAGTGGGTTCGGAATGCTAAAGCAGAACCCTGAGGAGAGTAACTTTAATCATGGTCTCCAGGTGCATACATCTGTATTTTATGGCATTAGCAGTCAGGTGAAAGGGGAGATAAAGGTATATGATGCAGACATCATGGCTTTTGGACCCTCTTCTAGGCTACCTTCAGGGTACAGGGGGGGGGGTCTTTTCCTAGGCAACCCTCTAACAGAAAGACATCAAGAAGCAAAGTGATTAATCATCAATTAAAATCTAACTGTAAATGCCAGCAAGTCTTCTTGGAAACATAGACAGAGGCTCACAAACCCTTAACTGAGAATGTAGAAAATGCTGAGTCATAGGCTTTTGATGCTCAGAGTAGCCAAGCTCCAAAATAATGATAGTGGCAAGGTTAAAATTCCAGCTAAGGAAGAAGCAGTGGTGCACCTAGTACAACAATCATAACGCACAAGAATCTGAGTGCAAGCCCCTAGTCCTCACCTATAGAGGGAAACTTGTAGAGTGGTGAAGGATTTCTGTGTTGCTTTCTCCCTCTCAATATCCCTTTACCCTCTTACTTTCTGACTCCAAACTAAATAAATAAAACAAAAATATAGAAAATAAGAAACAAAGATTCATTTACAAATAAATAAATAATGTTATAGCTAATGTAGATCTGCTATGCTATGTTCAGAGTCTTGTTTGGGCAAGAGCCCAGTACACAGACTAGGGGAACACCTGTACTGAAATTAATATCTTGAGCCCTTAAATTCCCCTGCACTCAGGGAGCTTTCAGAAGTGCATCTTCTTTCTCTCTTTTCTTTTCTTTTCTTTTCTTTTCTTTTCTTTTCTTTTCTTTTCTTCTCTTTTTTTCTCTTCTCTTCTTTTCTCTTCTCTTCTCTCCTCCCCTCCCCTCTCCTCTCCTCTCCTCTCTTCTCCTCTCCTCTCCTCTCCTCTCCTCCCTTCCCCTCCCCTCCCCTCCCCTCTACTCCCCTCCCCTCCCCTCCACTCTCCTCTCCTCTCCTCTCATCCCTCCCCTCCCCTCCCCTCTCCTCTCCTCTCTTCTCTTCTCTTCTCTTCTCTTCTCTTCTCTTCTCTTCTCCTCTCCTCTCCTCTCCCCTCTCCTCTCATCCCCTCCCCTCCCCTCTCCTCTCCTCTCCTCTCTTCCCCTCCCCTCCCCTCCCCTCCCCTCCCCTCTCTTCTCCTCTCCTCTCCTCTCCTCTCCTTTTCTCCCCTCCCCTCCCCCCACCTCCAACATACTTCCAAGTACCTTTACTTTGAAAGGTATCTTTTTGCACTTCTTTCCCCACTTAGTCTTTAGAACTTTGTGACTTCCCTCCTGGCTGCCAGGTCAATGACTAAAGTTATATCCCAATATAACCCAGCCACTGATATTCTTGGTCAACTTGGGGAGGAAAGGATGTTTTCCTGAATGAAACTCTGAAGATAGCAATTATATATCTCAGTTCTTAGACAAGTCTCATGGATTTGGAGTATGGACTAAATTGGGAAGGTAAATACACTCTTTTGGAACATAGAATTTAACCCAGGAAGATGGCGGATGGCATACACATCCAGAGGAATTTTGGAAACATGAAAAAATAATGGTACACATCAAGTAAGGTAGGAGTTCTAGATGATGAGAAAAATGGCTACAAGGCTCACAGAAGTGGGCAAATTAAAATAGATAGGATGGCTGTGCTTTTTGTGAGATTATACATGCCTCCCTCTCCCTAGAGGATTCTGTTTCAGAGGCTTTAGTATCACCAAGTTTCCAGGAAGATTTCTCCATTCTTGGCCAAGGCTGCCCTTAGGGATGTTTTAGAACTGGGCTTACCAATTTCAATGGGGATGCAAATAGTTAGAAACAATAGAGGCCTGGAGGTGGCAAGGTGTAGTCTTCTTAGACAAGTGAATGTAATTAACATAAGGATGCCCAAGGCTAGAGTGGCTGCAAAGTGAACCCCACCCAGGTTTTTTTTTAATTTTTTTTCTCATTTTATTTATTTATTTTCCCTTTCATTGCCCTTGTTGTTTATCATTGTTATTGTTATTGCTGTCATCGTTGTTGGATAGGACAGAGAGAAATGGAGAGAGGAAGGGAAGACAGAGAGCGGGAGAGAAAGATAGACACCTGTGGACCTGCTTCACCGCCTGTGAAGCAACTCCCCTGCAGGTGGGGAGCCAGGGGCTCGAACCGGGATCCTTATGCCAATCGTTGTGCTTTGTGCCACCTGCACTTAACCTTCTGAGCTACGCCCGACTCCCCCCACCCAAGTTTTATAAGAATTTAACAAGATGGTTAAAGGCACAAGCTGAGAGTCTCACATGCAGCTTGACAGCATGAGGAGTTTCATGGACTCACTCCACAGCTCCCAGCTCACCAAAAGAGGAAGCAACACAAATAGGGCAGGAGAAGAAATCTTGTCAGGGTTATCAGGTTATCTGGTTATCAGGTGTGGGCTGAGCTGCAGTCATCCAACAGGAACAGGAAGAATACTTAAATATCACATGATCACTGGAACCTTCTTGATCTTCCTTTTCCAATTTTTGTTTGTTTGCTGTTGCAGAACTAGGCCTCTGCTAAAGCCACAGGACCTCATTTGCATGGGATTTCACTATGCTCAGCTAATGTTTTCCTTTAGGTATAGAGACAGAAATATCAAAGCACCTGAGCTTCCCCCCTGTCCCATGACACTCCCAAGTGGTACCTTGACCTTATCTGGGCAACAGGGATGCCAAGGCATGTACCATACCTGGTACGTTATTTCTCTGTCTCTTTCCCAGTTTTGAATGTAAATAGGCAAATCCAACCATATTGTCTTCAGAAGGGTGCAGTAGCTAAGAGTTCACTCACTTTAATGAAGTGTAGTGGGTCTAGAATCTAAAAAGGAGATGTAGGGAAAATGAAAGAGAGAAAGAAAGAAATTAAGGAGGAGAAAAAGAAAGAGAGAGAGAGGAGAGAAAAAAAAAACCTCCCTAGAAAGACACTAACAGGGGCAAAGCACTAACTACTATTTACCACTTGAAAAGCAGAATCCAAAAAAACAATGATATATGCAGCAAGCAAGTAGAAAGACCTAAAAGACACTATAAAGTTCCTAATGAAATAGTTTCTACTTAGACTTAGGTGCCCTCCTCACCTACTTCCTATTACACTTCCCTCAGTCACTCAAAAACTAACCGTATCAAAGTAAGGACTGCAAAAGTTGAATAAGGGCAAGAGACTAGCATACTTTAATGATGGCTCTTTAGTCACTATGAGGTCACCCCAAATATTTTGATTAGATTTCATCTGGAGTATCAAAGGATCTCCAAATCAGTTAAAAATACTACCTTCTGTATTAGAACAATGGACATTTGTGAGACAGGTGAAATAGCTCACTGAGGTAGTGTGCTGCTTTGCCATGCTTGTTACCCAGCTTCTCACCTGACCCCCCCTGCACTGAAGAGGCTTTGGGGCCCTAGTCAAGGAGTCCTGAGATTCCCACACAGACATGATGGGATTAGACCTCAAATAGATTCCTCTCTCCATTGTCACTAGTCATCTCCAGCAGGAACAACACAATGGACCCCTTTGTGGGCCTCCATAGGACCTTGCCCTCAATGTGGATCAACAATAATAGAGAATGTTCCATCCACTGAAGGGAGGCTGGATAAATAACATACTCTATCTACCACCTGAGGAAGATGAGTCCTGAAATAGGGGCACCTGGAACATTCCTACTTATGATCACAGAATGTGAGCTCAGGTCTACAAGGGATGCAGAGGCTCCTAAGATGAATATGGGCCCCAGATCAGAACAAATTGATGGGGTTTACAGTCAACAATATTTATACACATTTCCCATATTTGGGATCTACTCTCTGCCCTGATCCAGTTTTCTATCCCTTTTTCCACCCATGAAATCATCTCCCCAGACAATGCCTTGTATTCACCTGCATATCAGATTTCAGGCTGAAGGAAAAAAAAAAAAACTACTATAATCATGGGCTCTTTGGAATATAACTAAATTAGGCCTACTAGCTATCTACAAAACAGAGACCCCCAAATCTTCATCTGCACTATTCCAGCCTTCAGGTTTATGATTAGTCAACAATTTATCTGACTTTATATATTAGCTCGTTTTTCAGCCACCAGGTTCCAGATGCTACCATGATTCCAACCTGACTTCCTGGGGCAGAGGACCCCACCAATGTGTCCTGGAGCCCCACTTCCCCAGAGCCCTGCCCCACTAAGGAAAGAAAGAGACAGGCTGGGAGTATGGATTGACCTGCCAATGCCCATGTTCAGTGGGGAAGCAATTATAGAAGCCAGACCTTCCACCTTCTCTACCCCATAATGACCCTGGGTCCATACTCCCAGAGGGATAAAGAATAGGAAAGTTATCAGGGGATGGGATGGGATGCAGAGTTCTGATGGTGGGAATTGTATGGCGTTGTACCCCTCTTATCCTATGGTTATTGTCAGTGTTTCCTTTTCATTAATAAAAATTTTAAAAAGAACAGAATGATTTCATGGAGACTAGTGGAAAAGGAGGATTTTCAGGTTATTGCTGGAGACTGGTACAACCACTATAGAAGAAGGTATGGAGAGTAAAAAACAAGCAAACAAAAAAGAACTAATGTATGATTAGCTATTACACTTCTAGATAATTACCTTAAAAAATGAAAACATTAACTTGCAAAGATCTATGCACCTCTCTATTTTTCACAAAATTATATTTCATAGCTAGAGAGTAGATCTTACAAGTCTTTTTCAAGAAGTATAGTCTCAAATTTAAGCATATCTGGGGAGACAGCATATAGTTATGCAAAAGACTTTGATACTTGAGGTTCTGAGGCCTAAGGTTCAACTCCCAGCATCACCATAAGCCAGAACTAAGCTCTGGACTTTCTGTGTCTTCCTCTCTGTATCTCTCTTTCACTAAAATAGAATAGAAGATTTTTGAAGAAAGAAGATAGTAAACATTGCCAAACACTGCCCAGTGGGAGACAAAAGAATTCCATCCCAAATTTACCACACCCAAATATTTTTTCCTTCCTTCTTTAAGCTTTTTGAGTTTCCATTTCATATTCTCAGGTAAGTCCATTCAATATTCTTATATAAAGTGTTCTCAGGTGTCAAAGCTGGTGGTCAGAAGAACCATTTCTCACAGCGGAGCCCCCTGCTTTTTGCCAGTGTCTATTTTCAAGCTTACAATTTCTTTATTTTATTTTATTTATTTATTTTTTGCATCTTTCCATTTCTCAGGTACTCCCAGGCAGGCTACTTTCATGTAATTCACCTTCCAGTTTTCCAAGTAACACTTGCCAGGCCTGCAGACTGGCCCATCTGAGATAAAGCACCTTTCATTGTTTTTCAGGTGTGGAGGTTGATAATGCTGGTTTCCATGCCTGCAGTTTGATTAGCTCAGATGCAATCTTAATAAATTTGTAACTAAGAAGATAGCATGATTATGAAAAAGACTTTCATAGCTAAGGCTATGAGGTCTCAAGTTCAATCCCCACACCAACATAAGCTAGCTCAATGATGCTCTATTTCCTTGAAGGGTGGTTCATAGTTTTCAGTGTATAAATCCTTAACTTCCTTTGCTAACTTTATTCCCAAATATTTTGTTGTTTTTGCTGCTATGTGTTGTTGTGTGCCGCGGAGAAGAGAGAGAGGAGGTCCAGAGCAAAGAGGAAACACAAATCTTTATCTCTGCACTGGCACCTCAGAGTTGGGTGCTAGAGAAACAAGTTGGGCCACTTGGAGGTAGCGAAAATGGCCGCCTTACACAGTAACCTTTCCTGCATCTGAACACCGAAGTGAAGCACTAGCAAGAAAACAAGGTGTGGAAGAAGAAGGGCTTTTATAGGAGCAGCTTTTGCGAGAATAGAAAGGGGGAGGAGTAGCCATAGCACTCCAGGATAGGATAATAACTCTCGTGAGAATGGGAGGGGGGAGGAGTAACCAAAGCACTCCAAATATCGTGGGGAAATAGACAATGCCCTGAGGGCACAACATGGTGGAACAGGCACTCTGAGAATGTCCCAACTCTCACGGCAACTAGCAGTAGCCTGAGGGGACAACATGGCAGATGTGACTGCATTGGCACAATTTCCCAGCATCTCCCCCTTTCCTTTTATCTAATGCCCAGGGCAACAGTGTGTAAAGTCTATGAACTACTCAGGGTCAGTCTATGAAAAACCAGCAACGTGAAGGGAAGGAAGCTGCTGTAAAATTGTCTAAAGTGTCCAAAGGGTATACCAGCAAGTCTGATAGAAGTCTCAGTCCAAAGTAGGTGACTAGGGGGAGAAATGGCAGGGGATAAAATGCTGCATGAGGAAGGTCAGCCTCTGGAATTCTGCTTTTCTGTAGAGAGTGAACTGGAACAGCCAAAACGTGACAGGTCAAAGCAGAAGCAGGAAAGGCAGACAGGCAGTAAAAAAGTTCTGTCCTTGGAGTCTGTGAATCAGGTTCTTCAGATCATGTCAGGTGACATCTAGGGTTTCAGGGGGGGGGGTTGTGCCACTGTAGTCGTGCCATCTAGTGGGTGATGTCAGGGTGTGCAGGGGTCCAGATGTTTTTTTCTGGGATTCCTGTGGAAGAAACACAAACAATCTGCTTCTCGTGGTTAGCAGGACATCTGATTTGAATGCTTTATAGAAAAAGAGGTTTGGTGCCTTAGCCAACTGAGTATTGGGGGATGTATCTTTCCTATTCACTTATTATTATTATTATATATTATTTGTCATGGTAGTCAGCCATTATCTGGAAGGTCCTGGGTGGTTCATGGGGGAAAAGAACTTATCTTTTAACAAGGACTTTAAGGTGTAGGGAAGCGGGATCTTTTTTTTTTTTTTTTTTTGGTATTTTGCCTTTTGTTGCCCTAGTTGTTTTATTGTTGTAATTATATTGTTGTTGTTACTGATATTGTGGTTGTTGGATAGAACAGAGAGAAATGGAGAGAGGAGGGGAAGACAGAGAAGAGGAGTGAAAGAGACACCTGCAGACCTGCTTCACTGCCTGTGAAGCGATTCCCCTGCAGGTGAGGAGCCAGGGGCTCAAACTGGGATCCTCAAGCTGGTTCTTGCACTTAACGCCACCTGCACTAAACCCACTGCACCACCGCCCAATTCCCAGGAACTATCTTTTAACATAAACTCTATGGTCATGTCAATAGAAACCTTGAGGACACATGTTTTGATGTTTGGCAGACTTTGTTTTGTGGCAGGGCGGACCGTGCCTGTCTTAGGTTGGGGATCAGCCTTCCGTCTTACCCGTCATTGGAACACCTGGTCATTTTTGCCCAGTAGTACCAGGTGCCCTGTCTTAGGTTGATTGGATAGCACTAGTTTCCCTTTTACCCGTCATTGACTAGCCAGTCCTCTACATGGTGGACGTTCTGATGGAGGGGGGGAAATCCTCCACAGCAACTCAATATTCTGCCATGTCCAGCCTATGATAGTGAGTTTGTATAGGTTGCATCTTTATGGCATCAATCTGTTGTTGCAAAAAGGCCATGAGCTTATTAAAAATTATAGGACCGTGGTCTGGGGGGTGTCGCAGTGGATAAGGCGTTAAACTCTCAAGCGTGAGGTCCCAAGTTCGATCCTTGGCAGCACATGTACCAGAAAGATATATGGTTCTTTCTCTCTCCTCCTCTCTTTCTCATTAATAAATAAATTAAAATGTTAAAAAAAAAAGAATTATAGGACCTATTGTGAGCAGAAGAAGTAAAACAAGCTAGGGTCCCACAACTAAGGGTAGACAGGTAAGGAAGGGGGAGTGTATCCATTGGTATGAAGAGGTAGGATCATATCTCAAGTCTAAGGGAAGCAGTCAGTGGATGTGATGTCTAGGGGAACAACCATTTGTCTTTTGGGGTAGTAAAGGATATCTGTGACATGGGTGATGTTATAAAGGGAAACATCTTTAAATTGTTGGCTGACAAAGGCAGGCCTATGGTGGCAAGACAAGATACCCCAGTTAAGTTTACAAGAATATGTGAATGTTGTTAATTTGCATAGGTTGTGTATGGAGGAACTTTTTATAGTTTAATACCTTACCATATGAACAGATGATTCTTCATATGAAGGCTTGATAGCTGTACTCACTTGTGAAAAAAAAAAGCTTGTAACAAGTTAGAGGTTTACTATAATTGATACCTCGAAGATTATAATTGGTTTGAATATCTTTATGATTTTGTTAAAAGGTCATCTAATGTGACCTCCTGTAGCAGTCTCTACACCAGGATCTTTGGACCAATTATAGTTAAAATATATATATTGATTTTTAACCATTTTTACTTTGGAGTATAAACAGACTCAGGTTACTTAGAGAGTTAACATATTTTAGTGACAATGGTTTTAACATTTGTAGTGCCAGATTGATGCCAGATCTGTTGTGGATTAATTTCCACAAGATAGTTTACAGGGCACTTTTGGGGGCCCTCCAAAAGCGTCCTGCATACAGAATTTGCATTTTAGTTTTGGGGATATATTGTTACATTAACTATTTAGACCTTACCTTAAATAGTTAGTAACTTTAGCAAATTAACTTTACCTTTCCTGGTAGTGATATAGCTTCAAGGTTACACTTTTAACCGTTAAGTTAATGTTTTACCAAACTGAAAACATACATATAAACATTTAGTTATAACACACAGGAGGAAAAAAAAACTTTTGTTATAAAAACATATCATTAAAAAAGAAACAAATTTATATCTGTCATTACTCCCACAGTTTAAGGCTAAACACTACATATATACCAAAACTTATATATAAAATCAAAAGAGAGAGAAAAAAATTTTTTGGAATTTTTCTGGATGTCTCCAGAAATTTTGGCTGCATCCAGCATTTTTTATATAAAATATAAAATTACCTTATAGAGTACTCTGTGCAGATGGGTCATGCAAAAATTTTTGGTCATTCAACACACTCACAAAACACAACTGGCCAGTCATAACATAAGACATTCAGGAGAGGGGTAGGAGAGAGGGCTCTGTGAGCCAACTTTTGTAGGTTCTGCCATGTCATATTATGGATCCTGGGATGTATCCTGTGGCTAGTCCTCTTGTATTTCTTGTTCTTCAGGGATAACAGTGCCATCATGCGGGTATTGTCAGACATGGCGGGCAGGAACCCAGACAGGTTTAGAGTAATTATGTGGGAAAATGCATGCAAAACCTCTTCCCATGGTCAATAGAGGGTCAGGTCCTTTCCAAATTTTATCAAGTGGGTCTTTCCATTTGACCTTAATAGTTGGGAGAGTATATGGTGTTTATCAGTGAAGAATAATAGGAGGTAAGTCTGAGTTATTGTAAATATTAAAGAGATTTAATGTAGTTAAGGCTTTTGCTAGCTGGATATTGGGGGGTACATTCCTCCTTTATCTTTATTTAATTGAGCCTTAAGGGTTTGATGGGCCCTCTCGACAATGCCTTGTCCCTGTGGATTATAGGGAATGCCTGTGGTAGGAGTAATGTTCCAGAGGGAACAAAAATCTTTAAATTGTTTGCTGGTAAATGCAGGTCTATTGTCAGTTTTCAGTTAAAGAGGTAAGCCCATCACAGCAAAGCAGGAGAGCATATGGCTTATAAGCTTTTTAGAGATTTCTCCTGCCCAAATAAATTTAGAAAAGGTATCAATTGAGAGAAACACATATTTTTGTTTGCCAAAGTTTGGTATGTGGGTGACATCAATTTGCCAAATAGCATTAGCTTTTAAGCCTCGGGTGTTAAAACCAAGAGTCTGAATAGCAGGTGTTTTTATGAGACATGCACAGGAAGAGCATGTAGCTAGGATATGTTTTAACTGTGGTAAAGGAACATCAGGAAATTGAGCTCAAAGGCCTTTAAGATTAACATGGGTTAGAGAATGGAAATCAGCAGGATCAGAGACAGAGACTAGGAGAGCTCCTGTGGAGGCAAGGCGGTCAGCTGCAGCATTCCCTTTGGACAGGGAACCAGGAAGAGGGCTGTGGGAACGAAGGTGCTGAATATATAGTGGATGGGTTTGAGAAGAGAGCATAGAGGCAATTTGAATCAAGAGAGGGGAAAGTGGGTTGTCATCAATTTTCACATAAGTATGAGCAAGCCATGGAAGCAAGTTAACAGTATACACACTGTCAGAAAAAAGGTTGAAGGCTTCTGGTACAGCTTTTAATGCAAGGAAAACAGCATAAAGTTCTTTGTACTGAGGGGAATTATCAGGAAGCTCAGTAAAGAGAGGTTTAGGGGGTTGTTTGTCCGATTTAATATATAAGGGCAGCAGCTCGCTTTTTTCCACCATCAGTGAAGACTGTAAGAGCAGAAGGAATGGGATCTCGAGAGAAAAGTTTAGGTGCTAGTAGAGGCAAAAGGGGTAAAGAAGCTATCAATTTATTAGAAGGAATATGGTTATCTATTTGTCCTGGAAACCCCACGAAGCTTATGGAAAAGTGGGAATGATGGCATATGAGCCACTCTGTATCTGTGAGAGAAAAGGGCAGAGTAATTAAATCTGGTTCTTTCCCTAAGACCTGCACAGACCTATTTTTTCCTTGGCGAACCATGAATGCTAATGCGTCTATCTCAGTGAGGAGTCTTGGAGCTCCACCTACTGGCGTGTGAAGCCAGTCGAGAACTCCATGTATCTGCCACAATGTTCCTACTACTGTGGGGGTGGAGTTAAAGATTAGAAGGTTTACTGGAGAGGAGGGGGAGAATCGAACAACGTGCATGTCCTGGAGGGCCTGTTTAACCCTTTCCAGTGCTGAGGAGGCCCCGGGAGTTAACCTACGTTTTGAGGAGGGCTGTTTGTTTCCTTTTAACAGGTCAAACAGTGGTTGGAGGCAGCTTGTAGGCAGATAAAAATACTGCCTAAGCCAATTTAAATTTCCAAGGAAACTTTGTAAAGAAGCAAGAGTGAGGTCAGAAGGAAAAGTAACACTAGGTTTTAAGGGACGAATTTGCATTAGAGAAATCTCTGAACCTAAAAAAGATATTGGAGGAATTAGCTGTATCTTCTCAGGAGCCACATTAAGGCCGCTTTTCTTTAATGCAGGAATGAGAAAATCACGTAGGGCACAGAGATCTGTATCTGATTTTCCCCATATTAATACATCATCCATGTAATGAAAAAATTAAGACCCTTATGGATATATGGAAAAAGGGCAGATTTAACAGCCTCTTGACAAATTGTCAGACTATTGGCAGCACCACCCATTCAAATCTATCAGCAGGGCTGGCGTTATTAATAGAAGGAATAGAGAAGGCAAAACATTTACAATCTTGCGGATG
Source organism: Erinaceus europaeus (assembly GCF_950295315.1). Classification (NCBI taxonomy): domain Eukaryota; kingdom Metazoa; phylum Chordata; class Mammalia; order Eulipotyphla; family Erinaceidae; genus Erinaceus; species Erinaceus europaeus. The sequence continues at coordinate 37,764,686 of NC_080170.1, forward strand.
CAAGGAAATAGAGAAAAAACTATCTTGTATATCAATAGCTATGATTGGAATTCCCGTTGGAATTGCAGAAGCAAGAGGCAAACCCCTTTGGGGGGAGCCCCAGACCTGCATGGTTTTATTAACTGCATGGAGATCTTGGAGGAGGCGCCATTTTCCTGAGCACTTTTTAATCACAAAGACAGGAGTATTCCATGGGCTTCAAGAATGATGAATGTGCCCCAAGGACAACTGCTCTTAGACGAGCTCCTTTAAAATTTCTAGCTTATCCCTAGGTAAAGGCCACTGTTCCACCCAGACAGGCTCATTAGAAAGCCAGCCTAAGTGGGGAGTTTGGCTACGAACAGTGACAGTTAGTATTGGGGGTGCTGATTAGATCTGGTCTCGCAGGAGTGGGTGTTACGCTCTGCAGAGGCATCTGTGGACATCCTAACATCAAGACATTCCAGAAGATCTCTGACCAGTAGGTTGGTGCTAATATCAGCTACCAAAGGACGGAAGTGTCAGGTAGAACCTTCCGGGTCTTCCCACATGAGTGAATCTCGTGTAAGAAAGGATTGGGTCACCCCTCCAACCCCGTATATATGGGGTCCTGGGAGGAGTTCCCAATTTTGGGAAACCTCTGCTTCCATTAAAATCGTCTTTTCTGCCCCCGTGTCAATCAAAAATTTAAAAGGAATATAGCCAATCCTCACTGTCATAGTAGGGTGACCGCGTTCTAAAACAGGAGTGGTCCACAAAATCTCAGGCCCTGAATTTGTACCATTCAGGGGCGTGCCATCTTTATGAAATTTGGACCAACAATTTCTCTTCCAATGAAACCTTTTCTGACATCTAGGACAAGGTGTTCGTGGCTTCTGGCTCCCTGACTGAAAGCAGAGTTGCCCTGACTGGAGGTGTGGTTGCCATGGCTGGAGGCGGGGTTGCCCTGACTGGAGGCATGGTCACAGCTTATCTGGACATTGGTTACACCAGTGCCCTTGGCGACTGCAATGAAAGCAAGCCCCCATTTTGATTACGTGGGGTAACTGCATAAACCTGTGTCGTAGCGGGTGCCCCATAATTGCCTGATGTACGTTCCTGTGTCGCTAAAATCCAATTAGCTGGGTGTAAGTGTTTAAGACTAAGGCATGCCAGACGGAATTGTGGTATCGTGCCATCCCAGACAATAGAACACAGGAGGAAAGAGAGGATTTCAGGATTATAAACCTTTCTCTCTAAAGTTTGCCTCACCCTTGAGATGAAGTTCACTAAGGATTCATCAGTGTTTTGGCAAAGAGCGTTAATAGGGACTGAGGCCTCTACTGTGGTTGGGGTTAACCTTTCCCATGCTTGTGTTATGCAGATGCGTACCTGTTAAAAATAACCAGTTGGAAACTTGGCTTCTGCCTGCTGAGTTCCAGTTTCAAACTCTCCTACTCCAAACAATGCATCAAAATTCCATGCTATCTGTTTGTTACTACATTCGTTGCGGAAGCATGCCTTCCATTGTAGATAGAGGGGGTCTGGCAATGCAGCACAAACCAGGTCTTTCCAGTCCTGGGGTGTATTTAAATGCTGGTAAAAACTCCTTAAAATGGACTTGGTCCATGGAGCATGAATTCCGTCCTCCTTCACGGCTTGTCTGAGTTCCTTAAGCACTTTGGAGTAGTATGGGTGCCACACCTGAGGGTTTTGTCTATTGGGGGCCACATTTACCGGGAAGGTGTGGACTTGGTCTGATGATGTGGGGGAAAGAGATGCAGAAGTGGAGGCTGCCGTAGTGGCTACAGGGGAAACTGAGCGCGTATCTACGGGGACGGGGCTCTTGGGACAGACTGCAAAAGGTTGAAGGTCTCTAAACGCTGAAAACATATCCTTTAACTACTGTATCTCCGCCACAAGGTCTCTTAATGATGAGGTATCAGAAGGGGGAGGGGTCAAAGAACAGGAAGCCTCAGGGGAAGCCGAAACCATGGCAGCTGGGGGCGGAGTCAAAGGAGGAGCGTCCAAACACGTGTACGTGTCTGTGGGGACGGAAGTTTTGGGACTAGCTGCTGATTGCTTAGGGCGTCTTAAGCACATATGCTTTAACTCTTGTATCTCAGCCTCAAGGTCGCTTATCCTCATGGCAGTCCACCTTGTACATATCTTGTAAGTAGCGATTATAGCTATGAGAACCCACGGTGTAGCTAAAATTAAAGTGTCTCTGAGAGTGATAACCTGTCCCAGGAGGGAAGAAGATAATGTCTGGGACACCTCCTCATAAAACGAAAAAAATCCCATGGTGAGGAGAAACGCAGGGCCACAGAGTCAGGTGGCTGCCACTTCCCTGTGTCTGGGTGGCTTTTCTGGACCTTTTCTGGACATGTCGGGTGCCAGATGTTGTTGTGTGCTGTGGAGAAGAGAGAGAGAGGAGGTCCGGAGCAAAGAGGAAACACAAATCTTTATTTGCACTGGCACCTCAGATTTGGGTGTTAGAGAAACAGGTTGGGCCACGTGGAGGTAGCAAAAATGGCCGCCTCACGCAGTAACCTTTCCTGAGTCTGAACACCGAAGTGAAGCGCTGGCAAGAAAACGAGGTGTGGAAGAAGGGCTTTTATAGGAGCAGCTTTTGCGAGAATGGGAAGGGGGAGGAGTAGCCATAGTACTCCAGGATAGGATAATAACTCTCATGAGAATGGGAGGGGGGAGGAGTAACCAAAGCACTCCAAATATCGCGGGGAAATAGACAATGCCCTGAGGGCACAACATGGCGGAACAGGCACTCTGAGAATGTCCCAACTCTCACGGCAACTAGCAGTAGCCTGAGGGGACAACATGGCAGATGTGACTGCATCTGCACAATTTCCCAGCAGCTGTGGTGAAGGGAATTAATTTCTGTATCTTTTCTGCTTCTGATTTGATGTTTGTATAGAGGAATGCCATTTATATTTGTACATAATTGTCATAGTCTGCCACTTTATTTTTCAATAATGTCCAGTTTTCTACTGGACTCTTTGAGGTCTTGTATATATGAAATCTTGTCATCCACAAATAGGGACAGTTTGATTTCTTCTCTTCCTATCTGTATCTCTTTGATTCCTTTGCTAGCCTAATTTCTATTACTAGGACTCCTAAGGCAATTTTGAATAATAGTGGTGATAATGGGCATCCATGTCTTGTACCTGAGTGGAGATGAAATGCTTTCAGTTTTTCACCATAGAGTATAATGTTGGCTGTTGGTTTACTGTATGTAGATTCAACTAATTTGAGAAATTTCCCACCTATCACAATTTTTAAAAATGTTTTGATCATGAGAGGATGATGGCCCTTTATCCTTAGGATAAAACCTACCTGATCATGGTACATGATATTCTTGATGTATCGCTGTATGCAGTTGAACAGAATTTTGTTTAATATTTTAGCATCTATGTTCATCAGGGATATTGTTCTGTACCTTTCTTCCTTTTCTTTGTGTGTCTCTGGTTGCATTAGGTATTAACATGGTACATGCTGTTGGCTTCATAAAAGGTGTTAAGGAGAATCCCTGCATCTTCCATATTTTGGAAGAGTTTGAGGAGTATTGGTAATAGTTCTTCTTTAAGGATTTTTTAGGAAAAAAAAAGTTGATATTGTGTCCTCTGGGACAAAATTGACAAAACTGGAGGTGATTATGCTTATTAAAATAACTAGAGAGATGAAGACCAACTACTAGATGGTTTCACTCATATGTGGAATCAAGATCTGATTTACAAGAACTTGCTAAAAAAAAAATCTAAACAAAACAGAAGCAAGCAAACTGTAGGGCTTGTGAGAATTAAAATGGTTGGTTATCTTTTGGCGGTGGTGTGAAACTATACATTGTAATTTTACAGTCTTGTAACATAGTATTAATAACAAATAAAAATTATAAAAAAATAAAGACTTTGTAGAATTCATTTGTAAACCCATCTGTGCCTGGACTTTTATTGTTAAGGAGGTTTTTGATTACTGTGTTGATTTCTTTCCTGTATTTGGTCTATTCATATTTTGTACTTCATCTTGGTTTAATCTGAGGAGGGTGTATGTTTCTAAAAATGTATCCATCCATCTCCTCCACATTTTTTAGTTTGTGGCTTATAGTTGTTTATAGAAGCTTCGTAGGATGGTTTGAATTTCTGTGGTGTCCGGTGTGATCTCTCCCCTTTCATTCATGATACAATTTATTTGGGTCTTCTCCCCCTTTTTTTTTTTTTTTAGTGAGTCTGGCCAAGGGTTTGCCAATTTTGTTTATCCTTTCAAAAAACTAGCTCTTAGCTTCCTTGATCTTTTGTATGATTATTTTGTTTTCAATGTTAATTTCTGCTCTAATTTTTGTTATTTCATTCTGTCTGCTTGCTTTGGGTTTCTTCTGTTCTTCGTTTTCAAATTCTTTCAGATATGAAGTCAGGTTTTTTACCTGTATGTTTTCTTGTTTCTTGATGTGTACCTGTATCTGCCCATTTTTCCTATGTTCCTGCCTTCTCTTAATTTCTAAGTAACACTTTCACTTATACTACTTCTAAGTGTCCTTCTTTTATTCTTCTTCTTTCACTGGGCCCTGATGGAATTGGAATTCAGAGCCCTCTGGTCATCTTCCCCTAACATTTCTTCCTCTTTGAGGGTATCAACCAAAATTCTTTATGAGGTACAGAAGGTAGAAGGTCTGGAGTCTGTAATTGCTCCTCCACTGGACATAGAAAGGTAGGGCTCTAGAGAGGTGAGGTTCTGGGTGAGGTCCCTCACATTGGTGAGACTATCTTCCCAGTGTGTTCAGGATAGAATCATACTAGCATCCACAACTTGGTGACTGAAAGATAAAAAATATAAAATATTTTAAGATATAAAACAGGACCAACTCATAATAAACAGAAACCAAAAAGTGGGCATAGAACAGATGAAATAGTGATCTTAGGGTAGAAAGAAGCTAGGAAGTCTATTTAAGCTGTTTTCCTAGGGGACCATGACTTTAGTAATCTTTGCTTGAGCTTGATAGCTAACATATTGTCTGGGAAGATGGTGTCAGAGTTGAGAATAGAACTTTAAAGCTAGATTAGGGCAGGAAGTAGCTCCCAATCTTGAAAAAAATATATAAATATAATTAATTGCTTACCATAGCAATCTGACTCAAAGCCTATACGTCTTCATATTTAGCACAGGAGCCAGTATAACCTCCAAGTCCTTGTCAGTCTGTATTCACAGTCCATGACCTTAGCTGGAACATTCTAAGCTACATGCATTTCAAGACCAGTCTTTCTCAACTGACAGGGTAAGCTGATCTAGCCTCCCTTTCCAAAAGTGGGGTAGGCCCTACCATTTCTACTAAATAGGCAGGGCAAGGACCTGGAAAGGGCCAAAAAGAGGGCTCTGATTTCCAATTCCATCAGGACCCAACGAAAAAAGAGCAATAAAGGAAGGACACTTATGGTGATGTTCCTGATGGAAGTGACCAGTATGGTGGAGAGAGGGATCTACTAGAGTTCTGGTCTAGGCCCATTGTATCTTTGTGAGAATCCAAGGATTGCCTGACTAGGGCCTCAGATGATGGGGTGGCCTGGTATTGACCAAAATGGTCATCATTAGGTGAGCCAGTGTCTTGCTCTTATCCAACTTTTGTAGTCCTTTCTTTTTCTGAAGAGCTTAGATTATTCTCCCAGTTGTTAAAGTGTTGAGTGTCATTTGTTGTATCCAAATTGGTATTAGGTTTATGGGGTTTAGCCTCTAGTTAGGGAGGAAATACACCTAGTATTTTTGTGGGGTCTAGGTTAGTCTTGAGTTTTACTGCATTTACTTGTTTGATGATTCTAATAAAGGTTGTCATAGAGCCAATAATTGTACTTTAGTTGATATATATATTTTTGCCAGTCTATCTCTTGGCCAATTGTGTACTTTTTTTCTTCTAAAGATTATCAAGGGGTAACAATAATGCTGAATTTCTGTGAGAAGAGATTAGGAGATATATTTTTACTTACTTTTTTGTGTGTACTTAGTTTAATAGATAGAGTGATTGAGGGAAGTAAAGTAGGGAGTAGGAGAGGAGGCCTAAGTAATAAATATTTGATTAGACAATTGGGTGGAGCTTGAAGTAATCATGTTAAGTGAGAAAAGTCAGAAAGAAATGGATGAATATGGGATGATCTCACACATAGAAGTTCAGAAATAAGAACAGAAAGGGATACACAAAGCAGAACTTAAAACTGTTTGTGGAGTGTAACACCAAAGTAAAAGACTGTCAGGGAGGGAGAATTTCCTGGTCCACTGTTGGGCTGGGGTGGGGTGTGGAGGGTACACACATACCTTGGGTCGTGGGAACTGTCTTAAAATGTATGATTATTAGCTTATAATCTTATAAATTACTATTTATTCAATATGTTCAAGGGAAATAAAGTGTTTCAAGTTTTAACTGCCTAGATTTCAGTTCTGAGTATATATTCCTTTAGTCTAAGCATTTAATGTTTCACATTTGTAAACTGATGGAATTCTAACACCTGGGTTAAATTGTTTAAGCATTTCTAAATATAATTTCCTCCCCAATACTGAGTTACTTACAGCTTTAAACTAGATAGATCAGAATCATATGATCTTGTCAGTATCTAAGATATAATTATTAGTAGATAGAATTAAATGACTTAAAGCATGGTAAGGTCAAGTATAATACAGTAAATCTTAACCAGGGGATTTTCAAAGAAAAACAAGTCCCTAACTAACTTGGTTATAATAATAAGTATCTATTGTCTTCTTAAACTCTAAGACCATAAGGAATCTTCCTCTTTCTCTTTAAAATTTCTTTAAGTCCTGGAACTTTACTTGTGTTTCTTGTTGTCTTTCCTCTTGATCCCTTACCCAGTTATACTTCCTTTGCTGACCTCAACTAAAACAGTTCAACTAGTGCCACCATGCCACATTACACTGCCATTGCCTTTTTTGCTTCAGATTGTACCCAGAGATCCCAAGCCTGAAATAACAGCTTTTCAACTCCAGAACTTCCCTACCTAGTTCCATTTCAAATGACACATGCTTTAATAAAGTTACAGACTCTAGATATAAGCTAGGGCCTAGAGAACTAGGTACATGCATACACATATCCATAAATTAAGGGCAAATATATACTTCAACTTATGAGCGCTTAATAGTCCTCTGTGATTAGACTTAGACCTAATAAGCTTGGTAATCAAGTTGAACACATTTATATATTTTTTTTCTTTTATTTTCCTGCATGATAGTGCCTTCTCTACCTCTATCTATATTATTCCTTATTACTAGTTTAATAAAATTCTTTAAAAAAAATTAAAAAATAGGGAGTTGAGTGGTAGTGCAGTGGGTTAAGTGCAGGTGGCGCAAAGCGCAAGGACCAGCTGAAGGATCCCGATTTGAACCCCCAACTCCCCACCTGCAGGGAAGCCGCTTCACAAGCTGTGAAGCAAATCTGAAGGTGTCTGTCTTTCTCTTACCCTCTTTCTTCCCCTTCCCTCTCCATTTCTGTCTGTCCTATCCAACAATGATGACATCAATAACAACAATAATAATAACTACAAAAATAAAACAACAAGGGCAACAAAAGGGAATAAATAAGTAAAAAAAAACTTTAAAAAACTCAAAAAATAAAAGAATGCAATTATCCCAGCTTATTTAGATCATTTATTATTTGTAATATCAAGATGAGCAGAAGCCTCACCTATTTTCTACCCTCTTCTCCTTACTTCCTGGATAAATTTAAGCTGTGCTTGCGTTTAAGGAAAAGAAAACCTGACTATTGGACAAGTTATCAAGAGAGTCTAACACAGTCAGCAAGAAGGAAAATGAACTCCCACCTCCCCAAAAAGAAAAAATGTCATGGGAAAAAAGGAAATAGCAGTGAGCAAAGACATGGGCTAATTGTGCTTTATTTGTTATTAAAAATCTATTTTATAGTCTTTCATTACAAGAAAAAATTAATAACTGGATTACTTTATATAAAATAATAACAATAAGGGACTTATTGATGGGTAATTAAAGTATGATGAGGTTCTTTTGTATTCTGGAGAAGACTAAAATGGAAATAAGCAATTTGGTTAGAAGTGTGTACTTAATATATTTACTAACAGTTTAAGAATGGCATCTATCAATCCCAGATGAACCAATGAAAACCAAGCAAAGCTGTCTTTAAAATACTGTCAGTGGACTAGACGCTGGTTCATCTGATTGAGTGCACATTTCACAATTGCACAAAGGGTCCAAGCACAAGCTTTGGTCCCCACCTGCAGGGGTATTACAAGTGGTGAAGCAGTGCTGTATATATCTCTCCCTCTCTATCACCCCTTCCCTTTAAATTTCTGTCTCTAAAATAAGTAAATAAATTTTTTAAAAAGAAAGCATTGTCATCTCAAAGAAACTCTAGTAGCAGAAAAAACAAAATAAAGAAATCCAAAGGAAAATAGGGAATATGCCAATAAAAAGCAAATCTAATATAGATTAAAAAAACACTATATCATCGTCTAACACCATAACCAAAATCAGATCAAAATGGATCAAAGTTATAGACATTAGACCAGAAATCCTAAAATATATACAAGAAAATATCGGTAAAACATTACAGAATTTTAACAACAAAGACATATATAGGGCTCAAGTCTATGGGCACATTAAATGAAAACAAGTGTAAATAAATGAGGCCATATCAAACTGAAAATCTATATATTGAAAACAAACTACCCAGAGATAACCAGACAACCCATTAACTGGGAAAAGATATTGACACATCCCACAGAAGATAAATGATGGGTATCAAATATCTATAAAGAATTGGCACAGCTCAACAAGAAGAAAAAAGTAATAATAACCCAAGAATAAAGTTTATAAGATTTGAATGGTGTTTATACGGTTGGTGTCACTGGATTTCATCAAATTATTTTCCAACGTGCACTTTCCAGATTTTTTCACTTCTTTAAAAATTTTTCTCATTATCTTTATTTATTTACTTATTGGATAGAGACTATCAGAAATTGAGGGGGAAGCTGGAGATAGAGAGGGAGAGAGACAGACAGCTGCAGTCCTGCTTCACCACTCATAAAGCTTTCCTCTGCAGGTGGGAACTGGGGTCTCAAACCCAAGGCACAGTAACATGTATGCTCATGTGTGCTCAACCAGGTGCACCCAGCCCCTTTTTTTCACTTCTAAGAATGAGAAGTTGGGCTGGGGAGACAGCACAATGGATATGCAAAAGACTAGTGCCTGAGGCTCTGAGCTCTCAGGTTCAAACCCCAGAACTACCTTAAGCCAGAGCTGAGCAGTGCCCTGGTCTTTGTCTCTCTTTCTCTTTGTGCCTCACCTGGTGGAGTGTACTTGTTAAAATGCACAAGAATTCAGGCTTAAGCCCCCAGCCCCTACCTGCAGGGACAAGCTTCACAAGCAATACTACAGGTCCCATCCTCTCCTTCCTTATCTCCCCCTTTCTTCTTGATTTCTCTCTGTATTTATCCAATACATAAGTAAATTAATTCGTTAAAACTAAATCTCTGTGTGTATGTGTTGACACTGCCTCACAAATACACAGTTTCACGACTTTGTGTATGACTTTTTCATTTTTTTAATGAGATAGAGAGGGGGAGGAAGAAATAGAGAGAGAGAGGGAGAGAGAGAGAGGATTCCAGCATTGAGCATCCTTCCCCTCCCCCCACCCCCAGGGTGGTGTCACTTCTGTGTGTGCTGAAGTTGAACCTGAGCTGTATGTGTGGCAAGGCACACTTCCTGGCAAGTGAGTTATTTACTACTCTCTACAAATCTTTTCTTGATTAGATATTTCCTTTACAGTATTTAAAAAAACATTTTCTTAAATCCACTCCAATGTGAAGTAAAACTAAAGTACTAGAACCTTATCAGTCTAGATAGGTGCTACTCAGACAATTAAAATTGAATCTGGAGATGGGATTCCAGGTTCAACCCCATGATGTTTCCACAATTTTTGGTGTTGTGGTTTCTTTCTTTCTGTCTCTCTTTCTTTCTAGATCAGATTGGAAAAGGAGGTAAATCCCACATACATATAGCCCAAGCTCTGAAAATGATGATGGTGCTGCTGATGATTAAGACTTAAGACTCAGTAATTCTATTCATAGGTATCTATCTAAAGAATTTAAAAACACAGGCCAGCAAAATAGCTCACTTGGATAGTACCTTCTTTAAACTTTATTTATTTTAGATAGAGACAGAGAGAAATTGAGAGGGAATGGGGAAGAGAGAGAGACAGACAGACAGACAGACAGAGAGAGAGAGAGACATATTTGCAGCACTACTTCACTACTTGTGAAGCTTCCTCCCCATCCCTGCAGGTGGAGATGGAGGACTTGAACCCAGGTCCTTGTACACTGTAATGTTAGTGCTCAACCAGGTATGCCACAACCTGGCCACTCAATAACACACTTCTTTGACATGTATGTGACCTTCATCACACTGAAGAAAGCTTCAGTATGTGGTTCTTCTGTGTGTGTGTGTGTGTCTGTCTGTCTGTCTGTCTCCATCTTCCCATCTGAAAAATTTAACCTGGAGTGGTGAAGACCAGGAGATGACAACAAAAGAAAAAAAATTAAAACATTAATTTAAAAAGCTATCCTCAACTATTTAGAACAGCCAACATTTGCAAGTAACCTAAGTGTCCCTTAGCAGATAGCTGGCAACAGAAGATGTGGTGAATAAACACAATGGTACACCAAGATTAGTAGCTGCATAATTAGCTAAAATTCTTTTTTTTATATCAGCTATTCATTTATACGCTGTAAATATAATTAGATGCAGTATTGAATCTAATTACTTTTATGATATCTCAAGCTGAATTAGTGTGCTTCTTCACAAAGTTGCATTCTAGTGATAGTTGGTTGTAATTTTCCTATTCCAGTTTTGCATTCTTGACTCTCCTAAAGGTCAAAAGTAGTTATAATACGGTATTTTGTTTAAGCACACACAGTTCAAAGAACACCACTGAATTGTGGTGCTGTGGAATGTTTTCCAACTGCAACTGTTATGATGGAGAACATAATTTTTGAGTTGTATAACTCTGGCTACCGAGAACTCTCAATTTTATGGGTTTTTATATTAAAATGGTCCTCATTATCATGCCAAACTCTTAATCTGGGTTTATATGTTAGAAGTAAATTACCGTTTGTTACAGAAGTGAAGAGACTGAGACTTGCCTGAGAGATAACTCACGTGTAGAGTGCTTGCTTTACCATGCTTCAGAACTGGGGTTCAAACCAGGTGCTACTTGAAAGCTTCAAGAAGAGCAGTAGGGGAGCTCCATGGATGGTGGAACAGTGCTTTGGTTTCTCTCTTTCTTTCTCTCATATTTTGCTTTTTTAATTATTATTATTATTTAAGATTAAGACAGAGAAATTGAGAAGGAAAGATGAGACAGACAGGAAGATGGACAGAGAGAGAGAGACATCTGCAGCACTGCTTCACCACTTGTGTACTTTCCCTCCTGAAGGAGGGAGTTGGGGACTTGAACCTGGGTCTTCAGGCATTGTAATATGTGCACTTTACCAGATGCACCACTGCCTGACCCTCTCTTTCTCTTTTCCATTCTGTCTTCCTTCTCTTTTACCTTCTTTCAAAATATAGGAAATAAAAAATAAAAAAAAATCTCATCTAATAATCACCCCAGTGGTTTTGTGCTTTGCAGAGACATTGTGGGTTTATTCCACCAGCACCACATTATAAAAATAAAGGTAAGTTATGAGACAGTTTCCAGAGTGTTAATACTTAATTTCAAGAAATATTATCCTAGCACAAAAGGTTGGTTTTTCAAGCCTAAATTGTCACTGCATCATTACTTTTGAGCAGTTTGACACATATCATGAAAGATTTGGATTTTGTCTGAAGGGAAAAAAAAAAGACAGAGAGATAGAGATAGAGATAGAGAGAGATAGAGAGAGAGTATCTCTTCCCCCACTAACTGAGTCATGAGTTTAAAGGTCAAGTGGAGGAAGTTCATAGAGACCAACTACACCACTTACTTATTTTTTCCATATCATCTGTTACAAAACTCTCTTTAACTTACCATTTTCATACCTCACCATTTTCTTCTTTCTCTGGTTTTCAATACTTTTTTTTTTTTTAACACTTTAAAGCTGTTAAAAGCTTTAAGCTTTCCTTCTTGGATAAATAAGGTGTCTCTCTCTTAAGGTTTTCTGCACATTCTCAAGCGCGGTCTTTAGAAGGTGTGTTTCTTTTGCTTCACCTGTAGAACAGCTTCCCATATTAGTCTATGTCTGCTTATAAACACATACATTTATTGTAATAGTTAGATTAATCACTATTTTGCATAGCATGGCAAAAATGCATTTTTTCCATTAATATTGGTTAGGATAGTGAGTTCTCTCTCCTTTCTGTGTATATCATATTTTAACACAAATTTGCAGTGAAAATATAAGCAGCAGTGTTTTCACAAGTGACACAATAGTTACACTGTCCTCTGAAAAGTCATGCTTTGTGTATTTGATTCAACTTGACAAAAATCATTAGTTCATCTATGGAGAATATATAGAAATTTACATAGAAAATATGCTCACACACTTCTTGGAGCTTGAGCTTAAAACATAGAAACTAAAGCAGGTGTTCTGTGAATATTCTGTGGGAATTAGAAGTTTTAGGGTAGAGTTTGAACAGTTCTTGCACAGCATTGAGCATAGACACTATTCACATGTGAATGTATTTGTGTGTACTTATAAATTTACTTTTTTTTTCCTTCAATATCATTCACCTGAAACAAGCAATTGAAATGAAATAAGGAACTTTTATTTGACATAAGTAATGCTGTAAGGTAGGCTCCTGAAGAAAAGGAAAAATAAGTTAAAATATCCAAAGTTTTCTTCAGCACACCTTAAGTCATGAAAATTTACATTAACTGATTATATTATCACATTTCCATTTATTTTGAGTAAATCATATTTGAATACAACAAGTATTTGTATTGCATGTGTATATACAAGTATATGTGTAAATGCTTACATAGTAGATTATAAATAACACTGATTTATCAGTGAAGAACAAGGAAGTTTCACAAAACAAATATGCTTGTGCAACTAGGACTTATATCTAAAGGCAGAACCCTGCCAAGTCCCAGAAGTCTTCCTTATCATCTCTTTCAGTCATTATTCTGCTCCCAAAGGAAGCCACTAGTATAATTTTGCTAGTCTTTGAACTTGATATGCTATGGTCTTGTCAGTGTTTCCATTTTATAAATAAAAACTTGAAAAAAAACTTTTGCTCTTATGCTATCGTCTTGTCAGTGTTTCCTTTTTATAAATAAAAACTTAAAAAAAAACCTTTTTGCTAACTCCTCAAAGTTAGAAACAATTAGTATACCACTTAGCTCTCTCCCTTACTGACTTTCTCTAACAACCTCTAAGTAGGATATACTTAGCCTTTCAGTGAAGTTTTCTATTGATTTAAAGCAAATCTGAAAAATCAAAGATAGATATGTCCCAATGGGTACTTCATAGTCCTTTGGAGTCTATTTAATAACAAGACATTTAGACATATATGTTTCTTTATTCATTTATTTATTGGCTAGAGATAGAGAGATACTGAGATGCAAGAGGTGAGACAGAGAGGGAGAGACAAATAGAGGCATCTGTAGCACTGATTCAACCCCTTGCAGGTAGGGGCTGGGGATCTGAACCCAGTCCTTGCCCACTGTAATATGTGGGCTCAATGGAGTGTTCTACCACCCAGCGCAGCACCCCCCCACAAACACAGACCATAATATAACATTATTAACAGCTTATACTTCATTATGTTTGTGATAAAACCATATACTATGTTGAGTTGGTTTGGACAATGCATACAGAAAGGCTGTTCTCAAATTGTTGGTCATATGCTAATAGCTAAGTCAAAGAATCACAAGAAATATATATATTAGTATCCTTACTTTGTTTCTTTGGAAAAACATTGGTTTTATATATTACTGAGGGCTCTATCAATGATTTAAAAAAATTCCATTTGTACTTTATAACAAGAGGAAAATAAAAAAGTGGGGGTTTAAGAACTATTTGTTGGCATTTATGAAGTTGGAAGAAAAGCTTTGCCTGTACAGATCCTTTGCCTTTGACCAATCTAGTCTTCTTTAATGTATTTCATTATCTGAAAATAAAAATCACAGTGTGATTTGAAAATGATGACAACTATCTCCCAGGAAAACTAAGAACTTACGTTTATTAGTATTTCTTCTTCCTATATGCCCCTGATTGTAAACAGAAGGAAAGCATCAAAGAACCCTAGTATAATCTTTATATGTGTATTATTATGTTATGTTAAAATTTAACTAAGTTTGGAAGTTGAAGAGAAATCCTATATAAAAATAAATGTATGAAAATACACACACACACACACACACACACACACACACACGACCACAGTTAGATTCAAGGACAACCAGTGTTGTTGATTAGACTGTATCTAGCATGGTATAAAAAGAAACTTTAGTATGTAAGCCAGCCTTGGTCTAGTTTTGGCAACTGAACTGGAAGTGTAGATTCAGAGGCATAAATCTTTTTCTGCACAGATAGAGTTTTATTTAACACCAAGGCAATGCATTTCTTGCAAAATAAGTACATATTTTATAACCAGTCAGTGAATAATCAAATACCTTCTCGTGAATGGTAGACTTCAGAAGGTTCAAAATTTCAACCTGAGTAAACAAGCAACTATTTGTAGCTCGTCTAGGCCCCTGTGTACATACCCTGTCTTCTATAAATCATCTTACAAGGAGGGTTCTCAAGGCCTCTCCTGACTCCCACTTCCCATATTTCATAAAAGGGTATGTGTGTAGTGGGGTGGCTCTTCCCAGAAGGATCCCAGTCAGTGGTTCTCTGTCCAAGCCCAACCACAGGACACTTTAGAAAGTCAAGCATGTATTCTTTCAATATGCCCCCTGCCTCCAAACCAGTGCGTTCCACTGAAAAACAGAAGAGAATAAGCCCTCTTAGTTAATCAGAGAGAACCTAGACATGCCTTGCCAGGGGAAGGAGTCAAAGAAGACTTGGAAGATTGTGAACCAGGATGAGAAAGAACACTTCTGTGTTCTGAAAGGAAAAGTAGAAGTGGAGACCAGTTGTGTGTGGGTATGAGGTGTGGTGTGTTAGGCTAGTGTGGTGGTCTGTCATGAGAGGTATCACCTCTAGATTTCTATTCCTGATTTCACTCAGTATCTAGTTTACTCTATTCCTTCAGTTATTCCCAATGCAGCTTGGTAAAAAACACTCAAACTGTTCCTTACCACCCAGTCTCTATACATCTATATACATGTCTCAAATAAAAAGAAAAATCCCTCAAGGTTTCTTTCTTTTTTTCTTTCTTTCTTTTTTTTTTTCTGCCTCCAGTCACTGGGACTCTGAATTCATTACCTCTGGTGGCTCTCGGCCCCCCCCTCCCCATTTGATAGGACAGAAAGAAATTGAGAGAGAAGGGTAGATAGAGAGAGGGAGAGAAAGATAGACACCTGCAGACCTGCTTCATAGCTTGTGAGGATCCAAGGGCTCAAACCAGGATCCTTGCATCTCGTTCTATGTGCACTTAACCCAGTGCGCTACTGTCTGGACTCCTTCAAGGTTTCTTTCTTGGAGACAGAAGCTACAGTATGACTTTCCTGGCTACCAAGACCACACTGTCATCTTTCAATTATGGATTCAGTGAGTTCCTTTGACTCCTTAGATTTTAATTGATATAATAATGGCAGAGATGATCCAACTCAAGTACTCGACAGATGTTCAAATTCCACTTTTTGATTTAAAGAAAATTATTCAAAAGGAATAATTTAAATGCTGCTATACATATTTAGATAAACGCCAGGGAGCATTCAATATCAGTGAATGTGTTTTGATTTTCCAAGTACATGGGGGGCTCTATTTTTTTTAGCAAGTTTTTCATCTACAATTTGATATAAATCAGTTGGTAGGTATTGTGCCTAAGTATGTAAATCATGAAAATAAAACTGCTGGAGGGAGAGGAAGATGGCGGCCTGAGAAGTTGCTGACAGCGAGCGCTCTGACTGCATCGTCGGCAACGGTAGGATTTTCTGCCTTTAGCAGGCCAGTTAATAAGGGGTGACACCAAAGAGTGGGTACAATTTAATTTGGGTTAAGAATTAGAGTAAAGGTGACACGGACTAGCGGGGCTCCAGAATTCCCAGGGCGCCGGGCAAGGAGAGTGCGCCGGGCATTGTCCTCCGCCCGCCCAGGAAGGCGGCTCCTCCGCCGGTTGCAGAGCGCGGCGGGCAGAGGACCCGGAGAGAGCACTTTAGCTCGGGGGCTTCCTCTTGGGAGAATCCAGGGTCCACCGCGACCCTGAGAGCAGATCCAAAGACTTCTTGAGTATAGCTCTCATTGGATCAAAGGATTTGGAGCTAGTTTTCATTTTTGAGAAATCCTTTAAAAAAGTCTGGAGGGGGGGGTTTCCCGGAAGATGGCGGACGAAGGAGAAGCGGCTAGCCTTTGAGCTCCGGACACATCTCGTGTAAACAATAGGATTTTCTGCCTTTAGCAGGCCAGCCAATAAGGGGCCACAGCGGTCATACCAAAGAGGTGTCTATAACTTAATTTGGGTTAAGAATTAGAGTAGGGGAAAAAATTCTTTTTTCTTCCTTTTAATTTTCAAGCATACATCCTTCCCGCCGCTCCCCCCCCCCCCCCACCATAAGCAGTGCCTGGGACCAGCTACTAGCAGGATACCCCATACCACCAAACAGGTTTTTTTTTTTTAAACTCACTGATAACACATTTGGGAAGTTCCTCGCACTGCTCTTTAATTACAACCCTTCTTCTTATATTCTCCCTTTTCTCTCTCTTATCTCTCTCTATCTCTTTTTTTATTTTTTTTATTATTATTTTTTTTTATCTTGTCATACACTTCTTTCTTCTTTGCCTTTCTGAATTTGTGAATTACTTTGGGGAAGAAATCTGACCCAGAGTGGACTTTCTATGTGTGTATCTCTGCTCTAGTTCCCTTTACACTCTTGTTACCCCTAGAATATACACTGGATAGTAGATTTGCATAACTGTCTATTCTTGCTATCCTCTCTTTCTTTTTTCTTTCTTCACTGGGATTTGGTTACTATTTTTTCACGGACTGGAGAAATTTTTTGGCTAACTGGTAACTATTAAACTCCTTCAATACTTACTTCAGTTGCTACTGTAATTCCGGAGGTTGGTGAGTGCAATTGTCATAAAGGTATTTAGTACAGTGCTACTTGTGCTCAAAACACAACAACTGAGGAACAACAGAGCATTAAAAAAAAAAAAGAGAGAGAGAAACACATAAATAAAAAAAATGGGTAGATTAAAAACAAATAAAACTGCTACCCCAATGAATGAAGACAAGAGCCCAGAAGAAACCATAAATCAATCAGAAGTAACCATAGATAAGAAAAGTATGCAAGCAATAATAAACTTATTAATCACAGAAATGAAAACAACATTGGAGGAAAGGAATGGCAGTATTAGGGAAACAACAGTTGAGACACCCAAGGAAAATACTGATTATCTTGAGACAATTAGAGAACTGAAAGCTGAAATAGTTGTAATGAAGAAAGAAGCTGAAGCAAGGGAAAGCAGACTAACAGAAGCAGAAAACAGAATTAGTCAGACAGAGGATGAGTTAGAGAAAACTAAGAAAGAGGTGAAAGAGCTTAAAAAGAGATTGAGAGACACTGAAAACAACAACAGAGACATATGGGATGATCTCAAAAGAAGTAACATTCGTATAATTGGCCTGCCAGAGGAAGAAAGAGAGGAAGGGGAAGCAAACATTCTAGAGGAAATAATACAAGAAAATTTCCCAGACCTGAATAACAGAAAGGATATCAAGGTGCAAGAGGCCCAGAGAGTACCAAACAGAATCAACCCAGACCTGAAAACACCAAGACACATCATAGTCACAATGAGAAGAAGTAAGGATAAAGAAAGGATCCTAAAGGCTGCAAGAGAGAAACAAAAAGTCACATACAGGGGAAAACCCATAAGACTTTCTGCAGATTTCTCCACTCAAACTCTAAAAGCCAGAAGGGAGTGGCAAGATATCTATCGAGCCCTGAATGAAAAAGGGTTTCAACCAAGGATAATATATCCTGCTAGACTTTCATTCAAGCTAGATGGAGGGATCAAAACCTTCTTAGACAAACAACAGTTAAAGGAGGCAACTATCACCAAGCCGGCCCTGAAAGAGGTACTAAAAGACCTCTTATAAACAAGAACATCACTATAATACTTGTAATATATCAGAGTAAACAAATCGTTTTTTAGAACAATGGCACTACAATACATTAAATCCATAATATCAATAAATGTCAATGGCTTAAACTCACCCATCAAAAGGCACAGGGTGGGGGGATGGATCAGAAAACATAACCCAACCATATGCTGCTTGCAAGAATCACATCTGTCACAACAAGATAAACACAGACTTAAAGTGAAAGGATGGAAAACTATCATACAGGTTAACGGTCCACAAAAAAGGGCAGGAACAGCCATTCTCATCTCAGACACGATAGATTTTAAATTAAATAAAGTAATAAAAGATAGGCAAGGACATTACATAATGATTAGAGGATCAATCAGCCAAGAAGACTTAACAATTATTAACATCTATGCACCCAACGAGGGACCATCTAAATACATTAAACACCTACTGAAAGAATTTCAAAAATACATCAATAGTAATACAATAATAGTGGGAGACTTCAATACCCCACTCTCACACTTAGACAGATCAACAAAGCAGAGAACCAATAAAGATACAAGAGAATTGAATGAAGAGATTGACAGACTAGACCTCTTGGACATTTTCAGACTCCTCCACCCCAAAAAACTGGAATACACCTTCTTTTCAAATCCACATAACACATACTCAAGGATAGACCACATGTTAGGCCACAAAGACAGCATCAATAAATTCAAGAGCATTGAAATCATCCCAAGTATCTTCTCAGACCACAGTGGAGTAAAACTAACTTTTAACAACAAACGGAAAATTATTAAAAGACATAGAATTTGGAAACTAAACAACATGCTCCTTAAGAACCACTGGGTCAGAGACTCACTCAAACAGGAAATTCAAATGTTCCTGGAAACTAATGAAAATGAAGACACAACCTATCAAAATATTTGGGACACAGCGAAAGCAGTACTGAGAGGGAAACTTATAGCCATACAATCACATATTAAACACCAAGAAGAAGCCCAAATGAACGACCTTACTAGACACCTCAAGGACTTAGAGGAAGAGGAACAAAGGAACCCTAAAGCAACCAGAAGGACAGAAATCACTAAAGTTAGAGCAGAAATAAACAACATCGAAAATAAAAGAACCATACAAAAGATCAATGAAGCCAAACTTTGGTTCTTTGAAAGATTAAACAAAATTGACAAACCCCTAGCCAGACTCACCAAACAAAAAAGAGAGAAGACTCAAATTAATAGAATTGTAAACGATGCAGGAGATATCACAACTGACACCACAGAAATCCAGAGAATTCTGCGAAACTTCTATAAAGAACTATATGACACCAAGCTAGAGAATCTGGAAGAAATGGAACAATTCCTAGAAACCTATGCACTTCCAAAACTGAACCAAGAAGAACTACAAAATCTAAATGCACCAATCACAGACAAAGAAATTGAAACCGTTATTAAGAATCTCCCCAACAACAAAAGTCCTGGACCAGATGGCTTCACAAATGAATTCTACAAAACTTTCAGGAAACAGTTAATACCCATACTTCTTAAGCTATTCCATAAGATTGAAGAAACAGGAATACTCCCTTCCACCTTTTATGAAGCCAACATCACCCTGATACCAAAAGCTGATAGGGACAGAACAAAAAAGGAAAACTACAGACCAATATCTCTGATGAACATAGATGCCAAAATATTAAACAAGATCTTGGCCAACCGGATACAGCAACACATCAAAAAGATTGTTCATCATGACCAAATGGGATTCATCCCAGGAATGCAAGGCTGGTTCAACATCCGTAAATCAATCAATGTCATTCATCACATCAATAAAAGCAAAGCCAAAAACCACATGATTATCTCAATAGATGCAGAGAAAGCCT
Organism: Erinaceus europaeus; assembly: GCF_950295315.1. Taxonomy (NCBI): domain Eukaryota; kingdom Metazoa; phylum Chordata; class Mammalia; order Eulipotyphla; family Erinaceidae; genus Erinaceus; species Erinaceus europaeus. The sequence goes on from NC_080170.1 coordinate 37,784,742, forward strand.
TTGACAAAATACAACACCCATTCATGCTCAAAACTCTACAGAAAATGGGAATAGATGGGAAATTCCTCAAGATAGTGGAGTCTATATATAGCAAACCTACAGCCAACATCATAGTCAATGGACAGAAGCTGAAAGCATTCCCCCTCAGATCGGGGACTAGACAGGGCTGTCCACTGTCACCGTTACTCTTCAACATAGTATTGGAAGTTCTTGCCATAGCAATCAGGCAAGAGAAAGAAATCAAAGGGATACAGATTGGAAGGGAAGAAGTCAAGCTCTCACTATTTGCAGATGATATGATAGTATACATAGAAAGACCTAAAGAATCCAGTAGAAAATTACTGGAAGTTGTTAGGCAATATAGCAAGGTATCAGGCTACAAAATCAATGTACAAAAATCAGTGGCATTTCTTTATGCAAACACTAAATCTGAAGAAGAAGACATCCAGAAATCACTCCCATTTACTGTTTCAGCAAAATCAATCAAATACCTAGGAATAAAGTTGACCAAAGAAGTGAAAGACTTGTATACTGAAAACTATGAGTCGCTACTCAAGGAGATAGAAACTGATACAAAGAAATGGAAAGATATCCCATGCTCATGGATTGGAAGAATAAATATCATCAAAATGAATATTCTCCCCAGAGCCATATACAAATTTAATGCAATACCCATCAAAGTTCCACCAGGCTTCTTTAAGAGAATAGAACAAACGCTACAATCATTTATCTGGAACCTGAAAACACCTAGAATTGCCAAAACCATCTTAAGGAAAAGAAACAGAAATGGAGGCATCACACTCCCAGACCTTAAACTATATTATAAAGCCATCATCATCAAAACAGCATGGTACTGGAACAAAAATAGGCATACAGACCAGTGGAACAGAATTGAAAGCCCAGAAGTAAATCCCAACACCTATGGGCATCTAATCTTTGATAAGGGGGCCCAAAGGATTAAGTGGAAAAAGGAGGCTCTCTTCAATAAATGGTGCTGGGAAAACTGGGTTGAAACATGCAGAAGAATGAAATTGAACCACTTTATCTCACCAGAAACAAAAATCAACTCCAAATGGATCAAAGACCTAGATGTCAGACCAGAAACAATCAAATACTTAGAGGAAAACATTGGTAAAACACTTTCCCACATACACCTCAAGGACATCTTTGATGAATCAAAACCAATTGCAAGGAAGACTAAAGCAGAAACAAACCAATGGGACTACATCAAATTGAAAAGCTTCTGCACATCCAAAGAAACTATTAAACAAACAGAGAGACCCCTCACAGAATGGGAGAAGATCTTCACATGCCAGACATCAGACAAGAAACTAATCACCAAAATATATAAAGAGCTCAGCAAACTTAGCCGCAAAAAAGCAAATGACCCCATCCAAAAATGGGCAGAGGAAATGAACAAAACATTCACCACAGAGGAGATCCAAAAGGCTAACAAACATATGAAAAACTGCTCTAGGTCACTGATTATCAGAGAAATGCAAATCAAGACAACACTAAAATACCACCTCACTCCTGTAAGAATGGCATACATCAAAAAGGACAGCAGCAACAAATGCTGGAGAGGATGTGGGGACAGAGGAACCCTTTTACATTGCTGGTGGGAATGTAAATTGGTCCAGCCTCTGTGGAGAGCAGTCTGGAAAACTCTCAGAAGGCTAGACATGGACCTTCCATATGACCCAATAATTCCTCTCCTGGGGTTATACCCCAAGGACTCCATAACACCCAACCAAAAAGAGGTGTGTACTCCTATGTTCATAGCAGCACAATTCATAATAGCTAAAACCTGGAAGCAACCCAGGTGCCCAACAACAAATGAGTGGCTGAGAAAGCTGTGGTATATATACACAATGGAATACTATGCAGCTATCAAGAACAATGAACCCACCTTCTCTGACCCATCTTGGACAGAGCTAGAAGGAATTATGTTAAGTGAATTAAGTCAGAAAGATAGAGTATGGGATGATCCCACTCATCAACAGAAGCTGACTAAGAAGATCTGAAAGGGAAACTAAAAGCAGGACCTGATCAAATTGTAAGTAGGGCACCAAAGTAAAAACCCAGTGGTGAGGGGTAGGCATGTAGCTTCCTGGGCCAGTGGGGGGTGGGAGTGGGCGTGAGGGATGGGTCACAGTCCTTTGGTGGTGGGAATGGTGTTTATGTACACTCCTAGCAAAATGTAGACATATAAATCAGTAGCTAATTAATATGAGAGGGGGAAATCAATTGTATGTCTCAAAGTTTCTCAAAAGACAAACTGAATCTTTTTAATATATAGGCTATGTATTTGATATGCGGACTCTCTCAAAAGCCTAGACCAAGTAGATTAGAAGCTTCCAATAGCACAGCTATATACAAGATACTGGGTACTGTCCAGCAAACCATAACAAAGGGACTTTTCAAAGTTAACCCAATTAACAAATAATGTGATGATAATATTAACTATCGATTGTCTTTTTGAACCCTAAGACAGCAGGAACCTCACATCTTCACTATAGAGCCCCTACTTCCCCCAGTCCTGGAACCCTTGGATAGGGCCCACTTTCCCATATGCATCTCCCAATCCAAACCAAATAACATTGCATCTGCCGATCACAACCTAACCAAAGCAACGATTGCTACCTCAACATGCTTCACCTCAGAATGTATCCAGAGACTTCACGTGTGGAATGACAACCCTTCAGCTTCATTACTCGGGTGAGACCTTTCCTTTAATAGTACACTCTAATTTCATCTCAGGTAGTTCACTTTCCAACAAAGTCCCATAACCTAGATATACACCAGTTTCTGTGAGAGAGAGCTTATGTGCACACGTATCCATAAACTACTGCAAAATATATACCTGAAAGCAGGACTACACTAGAGTTTGCAGTGAGTACCTCCCTAACACTTCCTCTCCACTATTCCAAGCTTGGGATCCATGATTGCTCAACAAATTGTTTGGCTTCATATGTTAACTCTCTTTTCAATCACCAGGTTCCAGATGCCACCAGGATGCTGGCTAGGCTTCCCTGGATTGAAGACCCCACCAATGTGTCCTGGAGCTCAGCTTCCCCAGAGTCACACCCTACTAGGGAAAGAGAGAGGCAGACTGGGGGTATGGACCGACCAGTCAACGCCCATGTTCAGCGGGGAAGCAATTACAGAAGCCAGACCTTCTACCTTCTGCATCCCTCAACGACCCTGAGTCCATGCTCCCAGAGGGATAGAGAATGGGAAAGCTATCAGGGGAGGGGGTGGGTTATGGGGATTGGGTGTTGGGAATTGTGTGGAGTTGTACCCCTCCTACCTTATGCTTTTGTTCACTAATCCTTTCTTAAATAAAAAATTAAAAAAAAAAAAAAGAAAAGAAAACTGCTAAGTCAAATATAAGAGGCTATTTTCTGTTCATACCATTGTTCAGAAAGAAGATAGATGTTTCTTTCCTGAGAAATCTCAGTGCAATTGACTTTTATCTGTATTTGAATTGTATAATTTTTCATTACTACACACAATTTAAGGTCTGTATTCATTCACCAAGTTTGAAGTAATATTAATCTGTGTCCCTCATGATATTCTGAAAAATGCCAGGAAACTGTTACTTGTGTTTGTACTAATGACATAACACATAGTCTGTTCAGTAGAACTCTGACAGAAGATTCTCAGTGTTGCATGAAAATGACTTTGTGTTTTTCTTTTCAGTGAATTCAGTAGTTGGCCACCTTTTTGTAGGAACTGTGATTTGCTGGAAAGAGCCTTGAATTCTATACAATTTTGTTGTATGAGCATCTTAGAAATGTATCTGTTGCATAAAATGTGAGATGGTTGTGAGATGTTCAACCAAAGCATATAAAGAAGAAAGCAAAACTCAATGATAAGCCTAACTCTGTGAAAAACACTATGGTCTATCTTTTTAGTTTAGAGGCTTATTTGTTTTATTTAGTATTCCTTTGTTTGCTTTCTCTACAAATCACTACAGCACCAGGCCTTCGTGCTGTGGTTTCTATCTCTCACTGGATGAAAACACAGGCTGGGAGCAATGAAATCACTCATATATGAGAACTTCAACTAAAAAAAAAAAAAAAGTAAAAAATAATGGCCTCTCCATTCCTCCATTCGAATGCAGAAATGATTGACAATAAGTGATGAAATGTAGGGTGGGGGAGATAGCATAATGGTTATGCAAACAGACTCTCATGCCTGAGGCTCCAAAGTCCCAGGTTCAAACTCCCACACCATCATAAACCAGAGCTGAGCAGTGCTCTGATGTTTCTGTCTCTCTCTCTCTCTTCCTCTACATCTCTCTCAGAAATTAAATAAATAAATAAATAAATAAATAGGTAGATAGATAGGTAGATAGATAGATAATGAAATGTATTGATTCAATTATTCCGACCAACTGGGAGCCCAGTGCATTTTAGGGGCTAGGGATACATCTGTGAACAAAACAAAGTTCCTTTCTCTCAGGAGAAAATTGCAAGTTTTGGAAATCTTTAGGCTTTCCCAGGGCTCCAAGTTCCTGCTCAAGCCATTCATTCTGCCTAGAATACCTTTTTCCTTACATGTTCACCTGGCTTTCTTGTACCAATGCTTTAAGATTCAGGAAAATTGTTTCTTTTCTTGAGACTTCTGCATCCCTAACACCCACAGCCTGGGGTAGACAAGTTCATACTTGTGTCTTTGGAATTTCCTACACATTCCAGCTCTTTGCACCTACTTCCACTTTATTATCTTAGCTAATTACCTTCCTGTCATCCTACATTAACATAGGAACCTTCTAGAAAAGAACTCTATGTTTCCACTCATGTTTATTAGGTACAGCACAATTCTTTGCTGTATTTCTTTAGGAAAACCTGTGAAGTTTTTCAAACAGTGTTGACATTTTGGAGAAACCCCCCCCCCCCACAAAACTTGGATAGTTTAATTTAAATGTTCTATAGGTAAAAGTCAACAAAATGAAATGTCTAAATGAAGATTCTCAGGTTCAGAAAAGCTGGGCTTTTCCGGGCAGCAGGTCTATCCCCCCCACCCCCACCCCATTCCTTCTAAATTTCTGTTTTTCTATCATAAATAAATAAATAAACAAAACATTTAATTTTATTTTTAAAAATATGTATTTTTATTTTTAAACTTATTTATTTACCAGAACACTGGTTGGCTCTATCTTATGGTGGTGCAGGGGGTTGAACCTGGGGACTTTAGAGCCTCAGTCATGAGAGTATCTTTGCATAACCATTATGCTATCTACCCCAATAAAATATTTTTAAAAATTCATGTCAGATCCATTCTTAACCACCTAGCAGAGTCAGTCTTTGCAAATTATATAAACTCAATACTCACATTTCTCATTTCTTCTTTTTAAAATATTATATTTTACTAAGAGAGAGAGAGAAAGATACAGAAAGACACAGACAAAAACATTGCTCAGTTCTGGTTTATAGGGATGCTGGAGATTGAACCTTGGGCCTTATAGCTTCAGGCAGGAAAGTCTTTTACATAGCCATTATGCAGTCTCCTCAGCCCCCTTTTTTCATTTCTAGCCCAACTGATCTTGAGGTCATGAAATACCAGGTTGATTTTCCCCGCAGGCAGCTGAAAATGTGGCACACTGTTGTTGGTGAGTGATATGTGGGAGCTGTGAGTTTTTATTTATTTTCATCTCTGGCAATTATATAACTTCTCTTCTTGAAGTCACCTATCATTTTGGCCTTTTTATTTTTCCCAGGCATAGGAATGTGGTAGGGTGTGTTAGACAGTGGTTTACAGTCAAACATAATTGGCCCATCTCACAGAGAATATGCTTCTCTGAGGCTCTGTCTGCAGAAAGAACATTGAATCCATATGTGTTGTTTTTTGTTGTTACCCTTAACATCCAGCAGTCAACATCTGGTCTTCTGTTTTATTTTTGTTTGTTTTTTATTTTTAAAAAAAAGCACTTTTTTTTTCTTGTTTTAATATGGTATTCCTATTTTCCTAAATTATCCCAGATGCCAATATTGTCTAAATGCTGTTACTCTGGGCTTCATATAGGTAGCAACAGGGTCAGTGAACAATTATTATCACCTTCCTCTATAAAATGAAGGATAGTAATTCTTATCTATGTCTTCACAGACTTTTCTAAAGATGGACTGGCTGGTTCAATCAAATGTTTTAAAGTTGAACATTATGCTTCTATGTTTTTTCTAGTTAAATGAGTATATATGTTTTTAATCGTTGGCTTAATACATCAGAAAAATGAATGCATTTTTCATCTTGGTTCAGGATAAATTGGTTTGATTTTTTTGTACAGGCCAAATGATTCATTTTGTTCATGCTGAAGTCATTCGCCTTCTTAATCTTGCTTTAGAAGATACAATATTGTGTGGGAGTTGGAAGTTGAGGAACTAAGGGTACTCTTTTGAGTTTTAATGGGTAGAAATAATGCCTTTCATCTTATCTTAAAGTGACACACAGATTCAATAGAGACCACTTTGAAATAAAATAACCCTATAGTTTGGGGTAGAGGGACTGATTAGACTAAACTAAATTTCAATTTAAAAAAAAAAACAAAATTCCCTGTTTAATCTTAGCCCATGTGAACTTTTAAATCACAGTTGATTTTCTTTTACAACTGGAAAATGCCAGGACCACCCTGAAAAAACAGATTACAGCTTTGTCTTTAAAAAAAAAATCATTAAATAAATATTGATCTCTCAGGAGAAAAGTTCAACCCACGGACGTCCACACCCAATAATTAGCTAATCTACTCTAAATGCCAGAGATGAATAGGGAAAAATAATAAGAGAAACTACAGCTTCTAGCCACAATTTAATATGTATATGCAATGGAATGACCAGATTTTGGTTTGCCTAAAGCTAAGATTGACAAAATACTTTACTTCTTTAGGTTTAATATTTAATGCATTTTTAATTAAAATGTTTGAATGTAAAGTTTTGTTTAAGTAGTCCTGTTAGTGTGATTATGTGATTATTCTTTAATCCTATGACTAATGATTGAGAAGATATTGTTAGTTTTGTTCTAAAGTTACTTAACTTCATTATCTCAAAAAACAGCGTAAATAATACTAACCACTCACACTTTATCCTTATTGTCTTCCATTAAAAACAATTCACCTGAGAAGGTACAAAAAAAAAAGAAGAAAGAGAATGGGCTATAAACTGCTCATACTTCAAATCTATGTATAACCTTTTCAAATGTTTAAATGTAAAAATGACTACAAATCACTCTTCCGCCACTTTTGCTTATTTATGCCATTGTATTCCAGGATTTTTTTCTATGAAGCTGATTTTTATACAGAGTTATGATAAAACAGACTATTAATATACTGACTTATGCTCTTTGCCAAAGTGTAAGAGCTGATTTGTACATTTACTGATTTCTTCCTTTATCTCTTCTTCTTCTTCTCCTTCTCCTTCTTCTCCTCCTTCTCCTTCTCCTCCTCCTCCTCCTCCTCCTCCTCCTCCTCCTCCTCCTCCTCCTTCTCCTTCTCCTTCTCCTTCTCCTTCTCCTTCTTTTCTTCTTCTTCTATCTCCACATTTGAAGGAAATAGAACCATAGTGAGATATATGCTTTGGTGGTGATGAGTGTTTTTCTCAGAAGCAAATAGAGCATTGTCCAAAGATCATCTTTCAAATGCATGTTGCAGTTGCATGAGGACTATAGACACATGAAGAGACAGGAAATAGTTCACCCAGTACAGCATGCATCCTATAGGTGTGAGGTTCATGGCCCAGAACTACATGGAACACAGGTGGGAGGTCAGGTCCTGCCATGACAGGTGGAGCATTGCTAAGGTGTCTGTTTCTCTCTTCCCTCTATGTCTATCTCTACCTCTACCTCTTTCTTCTCATTCTTTAAAAATAAAGCACTAAAAACATCAGTCCCAGGGATAGAGCCAGAGAGAGAGTTGTAATCCTAGAATAGCAGATAAATGAAAAACTCCCCTTGGCTCCCTAATAATAAATGACCCCTCAGTAATTTCAAAGTAGGATATTTATCTAAAAAATTGAGGAATGGATCGACCTGCCAATGCCCATGTCCAGCAGAGAAACAGTTACAGAAGCCAGAACTCTCACTTTCTGCACTCCCCCAAAAATTTTGGTCCTACTCCCAGAGGGGGAGAAATATTAGGGGAAGATGACCAGAGGGCTTTGAACTCCATTTCCATTAGGACCCTGAGAAGAGGAAAAAAGAAAGGACACTAAAAAGTAGTAATAAGTATATGTGTGACTTTGAAAGAAAGAGGGGTGGGACCATAGAAAAAACTGGGAAATATATATATATAATTTTAACCCATATCTGTGACTACTGTAGTTTCCATTGGAATGAATGGAACACAGAACTCTAGTGGTAGGAAAGTTGTGAATTATACTCCTGTTATCTTATAATTTTGTAAATCAATAGTAAATCACTAATAAAAAAAGGAAATAAAGTGGCTGGGTGAGGTGTGAAGTTGTACTTATATATAATATAGTAAGCTGTTATTAATTCACTAATCCCGAATTTAAAAACTAAAACAACCCATAAAGTGAAAAAAAAAAAATTGAGGAACTGGGTTTTCACTCAAAGCTGGCTTTACTTCCTTCACTTTTTTTTTTTTTTCACAGCAAGATGACTTTTGAAGCAAACTCTATAAAGATTTGGGGGCTGGAGTAAGAGTTCAGTCTCCCAAATCATGTTCTTTCTGAACAAATATTTACACAGTCCCAGACGCCATGGTCTTGTGACTGGTACAGGGTGTTTATGGTAAACAATGCAAGATGATTAGGAATAAGACCAGAGAAAGGATAAAAGAACCCTTTCAAAATTATGCCATAAATTCATAAATAGGTTAATATTATACCAGCCCCTTTGAAATAAAGTTCTGGATATTTAATACTTTTTTCAGGAATCTTTATTTTGCCTTATATTCAAAGTTTCTTGAGATTGCAAAAAGAAAAGAAGAGGAAGGAGAAGAGGAAGGAGAAGGAGAGAAAGACAAGAAGAGGAAGAAGAGAGAGTACAGGTTATATAGAAAGTGAAAATGTGAAAATTGAAGTAAAAATATCTAAGTGAAGGGTGAAAGTAAATGTTCAGCTTCACTGGAGGGACCTGGGGAGGGACACAGACCTTTGGTGGTGGAATGTGTTAATATACACTCCTATTGACTTATAGTTTCATAAAAAAATAGTAATAAAAGAAAGTGAAAATTAGAAATTTCTAGCTAGGGGAGCTGGGCAGTAGTGCAACGGGTTAATCCCCCATGGCGTGAAGCTTGAGGACTCGCTCAAGGATCCCGGTTGGAGCCCGGCTTCCCACTTGGAGGGGGGTCGCTTCACAAATGGTGAAGCAGATCTGCAGGTGTCTTTCTCTCCCCCTCTCTGTTTTCTCCTCCTCTCTCGATTTTTCTCTGTCCTATCCAAGGACAATAACAACAGCAACAATAAGGGCGACAAAAAAATGGGAGAAAGTGACCTCCAGGAGCAGTGGATTTGTAGTGCAGGCACCAAGTCCCACCAACAACCCAAGGGCCAAAAAAAAAAAAAAAAACCAACAAAAACCAATTAACTCTAGAAATCAAAGTCTGCTAGGTGAGATAAATTCAATAAAATCACAACAGTGGTGATCTTGAAGACACATAAATAGAGTCCTGGTATCACAAGTACTCATGTGCCCACGCTGTTTCACCAAAACAAATCTTCACCAGCAACTGCACATTGGTAGATCCTTGGAACATAGGATGTCCTTGTCCTGACCTGGTGATGGGAATATTTTGCCCAAAAAAAAGAATTTTAAAAATCTTTTTTCTCTTCGGAGCAAAGCCCAGCTGGTAAAAAATAAAAGGAGAAAAACAGAAAGAAAGAACTTGGGAGAGTCGGGCAGTAGCACAGCGGATTAAGCACAGGTGGCGCAAAGCGCACCCGCTTAAGGATCCCGGTTCGAGCTCCCGGCTCCCCACCTGCAGAGGAGTCTTCACAGGCGGTGAAGCAGGTCTGCAGGTGTATATCTTTCTCTCCCTCTCTCTGTCTTCCCCTCCTCTCACCATTTCTCTCTGTCCTATTTGACAACAACTACATCAATAATAACTACAACAATAAAACAACAAGGGCAACAAAAGTGAATAAATAAATTTTAAAAGAGAATGAATTTGGATTTTTTGCTTATCTGTCTACATAAATCTGTTTTCAACCTCATGGTTTTTTTCCCCCATCTACTTGGTATCTGATTTGCCAGACTGTTGTTTTCGCCGGGCTATGTTGTTTTCGCCGGGCTGGCTTCACAGGCGGGTAACAGATGACCAGGGACTCATGGTTGAGCTGTAGGCAGTATCTCTTTATTCATGCAGGACGCAGCACAATCTAAGCCGAGCTAAGCTAAACTCAAGGACCCTAAAACTCACAATGCTGTCTTTATATATACTTGCCAAGTAGGGTGGAAACAGGATGTGACATAGAGAGGGTGGAGAGAAAAGTGACTGGTGAAAATCAGAGTGTGACAAGGAGAGGATCAGGGTGTGACAAGGAGGGGGCGGAGCAGGCGAGAATCCTATCACTGAACCACCAATGCCCTGGAGGGAGGGTGGTGCTTGTTAACAGTGGTTATGTAAATAGAATACAGTGATTATGTAAATAGAATAGTGTTAAGCAGGGGGGATTTAAACCAAATGAAACAGAAGGGCTCTCATGCATACCAACACCAGACCACAAGACTAAGTCTCCTCATCTTTGATGGTCTCAGATCTGAATTAGAGACAATCACTACAAGTATGGCTCTTAAGATCACATTGTCCACTGAAGGTCACTTTGTCCAACTCCTTCCTTTGTGAGATGCTGAGGCAGGAACAGAGATGTCTCAGGTAATGTAACTGATCTTGTGGTGGTAGGTTGGTTTAGACATTTACAGAAGGAGGATTCACTGAATTTTCTAGCTCCTTAATCATTTTAACTGTCATGTAGACTTTGTTGAAAGAAAATGGCTACTTCACCCCCCTAACTGAACTACATAAGTATATTTTGCTTGAAGAATGGTCAGATATGTATCATTGGATTTTGGGGCTGTTCACATGTACACTTTAGCCATTCTGAGCAAGGAAAGAGCAAGAAGTGAGATAATCCAAAAAGAGAAGTACAAATACCAGATAACCTCACTTGTAGGTTAAACTTAAAATCAGGGACAGAAAGGAGAAAGCACAAAGCAAAAGTGAAACTGGGTGGGGAGGGCCAGGGACTGTACAGCACCAAGGCAAAAGGACTCTGGGGAAGGAGGGGTTGTGAGGGAGCAAAGATCTGTGCCCATTTGTCAACAACCATACTATAAGCCATTAACCCCCACCCAATAAAATGAAAAAATAAATTAATTCCTTAATTTTTAAAAAGCATCCATTGCTCTTGCTGCTCACAGTAATAAGAAACGGTGAGTACCTCAGTACAGCTTGTAAACTTGCCGTAACATCAGACATTCCCAGCCAATGCTGAAGTGGGTGATAGATTCAGGGATAAGACAAATGTGTCCTCATTGAGGTCACAGGGACAGCATTTCCTAAGTCAGTGTTGGTAGTGGAGCTAATGTCCTATTCAAGACTGCAGGGGTAGCATCTGGCAACCTGTATCTGTGACTCATCCAGATGTTTCCAGGGGATTAATTTTAGTTATGTTCAGTGTTTAGTCTTTCCTCATCCCTGCCTATTTCCTGGGCCTTTCTTTCAAGTTTTTCTGGAAATTCTACTCAGAGTCAACAAGAGAGCTTCCTCTTGGGTTTAACTTATCCAGAGTTAGTTTAAATTGCTCTCAATGAAGAAGCCTAACAGCTTTGTGGTTTTAATAAAGAGAATAGATGTCTGGGTCCTTGTATCTCCAATAACTGTATTTGCTTTAGCAGAGTTGTCCTGAGCAGGGAAATGTGTAGAAGGCTGGCTTAATTCTCAACTGCCTAGCTGTCTATTCCAGCTCCCCAGAATGTTCTCTACACAGTCATCAAAATATTATTTCATCCTCATTAAGACTTCACCAATCTGGGCCAACTGAATCTTTTTATTTATTAGAATGAGATAGAGACAGAGGTATAGAGAGAGATAGCATAGCACCAAAACTGAAGCATTGTCCATTGTGGAGGATGGCTGGGTTGTGGGCATGACAGACCAGACATCTTATCAATGTGAGCTATTTCCCAAGTTTCCTCTCTCCCTCCCTCTTGCCCTTTTCAGTTATTGTGCTCAGTTCTTCCTTCTTTATGTAAGTTTTCTGATGACTTTGCTGTTTTCCTCCTAGCTTCATGTTTCATGAAAGGAAATTTACTAAAAATTTGACAAAATCTTAAGTTTCCTTTCCACCACGATCCTTTCTAAGTTGCAGAAGAACAAGGCTAAAATATAGAGAACACATGTCTTGGTCCTTGTTTTTTTCCCTAGTACATAAAAGTTAGAAAGAAAGTTGAGGAAGGCAGGCCTTATCACTTTTATTTTTCTTTTGTGTTGCTGGAGCTTTACACATGAAAGGTTCTACCACTCCATGGGCAACTTTTTCATATATTATTAACATCTATGTATTTTATGTCTCTCTCTTTCTCATATGTGTGTGTGTGTGCATGTGCACCAAACAGAAAAAGGCTAGAACTTCTCCCAGTACCATGGTGTTTTCATGAAGATACTTGGACCTCAAATACAGGCCCCATGCATGACAAGACACACCCCCTACTAGGTGAGCTATTATATTGCTTCTTCTTATTATTATTATTGGACAACTTTCTTAATTTATTTTTTTAAAAGATCTATTTATTTTCAGATGAGAGAGACATGAGATCACTATTCAGCTCTGGTATAGTGGTCCCAGGCATTGAACCTGGTATAAGTAGGCCTGAGTCTTAATTTCTTTTCTTTGTTATTAGTGATTGAATATTGATTTATACAATTATAAAATAAGAGGTATGATTCCACACCATTCTCACCACTAGATTTCTGCAGCCTTATTCCCTTTATTGGAAACTGATATATATATATATATATATATAGAGAGAGAGAGAGAGAGAGAGAGACAGGGAGACAGAGAGAGAGTGAGAGAGAGAGAAAATATATAAACCGTTTACAACATCAATCTGACTCAGGGCCCATGTATATTCATACTTAGCACAGAAGCCTGTATAACCTCCAAGTCCCTGTTGGTCTGAACTTGTAATCCATGGTCAGAGCTAGGAACATTCTAGACAGCCCTCATTTCAGGACCAATCTTCCTTGAGTGCTAGAAAAGTATAGCCCAACCTCCCTTTGGAAAGTGAGGTTGCCCCTGTCAGTGCTACTTTATAGTGAGTGCAAGGTCCTGGAGAGTCCCCCTAAAAGGACTTATGATGACATTCCTGTTGGAAGTACCAGTGATAGGTCTATTCAAGGTCTTGGCCCATAGTATCTGTGAAGAAATTCAAGAACTTCCTGACTAGGGCCCCAGGTCCTGGGGTGGTCTGGTCTTGAGCAAAAAGGCCATCATGAAATGAGCCAGTCTCTTGCTCTTTTCCAACTGTTGTAGGCTCTTTTTTATTTGACACATTTAGACTTTCTCTCAGCTGTTAAAGCACTGAGTGTCATTTGTTGCATTAAAATCAGTATTAGATGTATGGGGTCTGGCCATCAGTTGGGGAGGAAATACACCTATGATTTTAGTAGGGGCTAAGTTGACCCCAAATTTTACAGCATTTACCTGTTTAATGATTCTATTAAAAGTTGTCATAGTGACAATAATTGTCCTTTACTTGATATATATGTTCTTGACAATATATCTCTTGGCTAACTGGATACAGTGTTTCAACTAAAGATTATCAAGGGATGACAGTAATGCTGATGCTGTCAGAAAAGTTTAGGAGATAAATCTTACTTTCCTTTGTATAGTTAGTTGAATGATTGAGGGAAGTGAAGTAGGGAGTAGGAGAAGAGGATGCCTAGGTCTAAACCATAAATATTTGATTAGAGAGAGAATTTATGGTGCCTTCTTTTAGCCATTCTACTAGATTGCCAAGCTGATGGGTCTAAGTCTAATCACAGAGGACTATTAAGCACTTTTTCTATGAAGTAACTCTTACTTTGAGTTCCCCCTAACTTATGGATACAAGTATACAGGTACCCAGTCCCCTAGGTCTTAGACTATATTTAAGATCTGTAACTTTGTTAGAGAAAGCACCATCTGGAATGGAACTAGGTAGTCCCATGTGTTAGGAAAGATCTCACCTGATTATTGGAGTTGGAAGATTGACATCTCAGGCTTGCTGTCTCTGGATACAATCCAAAGCAAAATGCAATGGCAGCATCACATGGCATAGTGGCACTGATTGACTTGATTTGGTTCAGATCAGCAAAGGCAGTATCACAGGGTAAGGGGTCAAAAGAGAAGCATGTAGAAATATAAGCAAAGTCCCAGACGTTCCAGGACTGGGAGAAATATGAAATTTAAAGATAATGGGGAAAGCTCTTTATAGTCTTAGAGTTTAAAAAGACAATAGATAATTATTATTATAACCAAGTTAGTTGGAAGCTTGTTTTCCTTTGAAAACCCCACGGTTAGGATTTACCATACTATATTTGACCTCACCATGCTTTATGTCATTTAATACTATTTACTAATAACTATAACTTAGATACTGATAAGACCAAATGCATCTAATCTATCTGTTCTTAGGTTGCAGGTAACTTAGTATTTTTTAAAGTTATTTTAAGAAATGTTTAAACAATTTAAGCCAAGTGTCAGAATTCAACCAGTTAACAAATTTGAAATATTAAATGCTAAAGGAATCTATATTCAGAACTAAATCTAGGCAGTTAAAGAATTTGAAACATTCAATCTATTTTCCCCTGACAAATTGAATTCATGGTGATTTATAAAATTATAAGTTAGTAGGAATATAGTTTCACATTGCTCCCATCACCAAAGGCCTGTGTCCCCACCCTCACATGCCTACAGTGGACCCAAAATGATTTCTTCCCCCAGAGTCTAATCCCTTCTTCAATAAAATGTAATATAATAAAATAAAAGGGAAGGAAAAAAGATATTAGAATAAAGAGAAAAAAGTTAGTTTCTACTTAGATAAGTTCATGAATTATAGTAATTTGGTTTCAATTTTCTGGAACTTTGCACAATCAATTAGTTGGTCTTAATTGTTGCCTACAGAAACCAAGTATGCATAATTCCAAGCTTTTAAAGAATTACATTCATTAGAATAAAAGAGCCAGGCACAGGTATAGTGAAGTTTTTACAAAGCACCAGACTTGTAATTTTCCAACATCTGTAATGAGTTAAAAATCATCATTATGATCACTCCAGACACTCTGCAGCCAGTAATATGAGTAATACTTGGGTGATTTATGGTCCTACTAAGTCATCAAATACATTTTCAAAAGTGTTTGCAGGAAGAGCCACACCTCTTTTTTTTCCTGGGCATGGAAAAACCATGTAAAACAGACTCTCAATGAAGCCAACCACTGTAAGTAACAGACACAGGGTTTATTTTTAGAGGCTAAGTTGCCATTAGGACAGAGCTGGACACTTTTCAGTCTGGCTGAATCACACAAGGAATACCTTCCTGGTCATTTATAGAGCAAGACTTGTCCCACCCCATACAGAATATAAAATGATAAAATGTAGGTCCTTGATTGAGGGTGAAATGTACTGATACCTACATTTGGGAAATGTACCCTTGTGGCAACAAAAATCCTATAAATCAGTATTTCCTCAATAAATCAGTATTAGAGTTAGGAAGAAGAAGGAGGAGGAGGAGGAGGACAGGACGGGAAGGAGGAAGAGGAAGAAGAGGAAGAAATGTAGGTTCTAGTACAGACACATGCTTAAATGCATTCACATTTTTTCTTGAGGTACAACAAATATACCCTAAGCAGTTTCTTGTTAATAAGTTCTCAAACCTTCCAGAAGGAGTCAGTGTTCTCTGTCCAGACTGACTCCAACAACAGGAGACTGCCCTTTCCAACAATTTTCATTTACTTTGGCACTCTTTTTTTTTTTTTTTTCAGTGTCGCTTCAGTGAGGCGGCTTTAAGGACTTCCATTTGCCTGTCCCCACCTCCCCCTGCCCCATAAGAGGCCTGCTCCCTTCCCCACTTCTGCTACTGGAAACAGACACAGTCATAATAACGAATCGCTGGCACACAGTGGTAATTAGGGAATTTAAAATGGGGAACATTAAGAAAAGGCAGCTTCATTCTACATTACCCTGGAGCACTTTCAGAAGGTGTGAGTTTTTTTTTGTTTTGTTTGTTTTTGCTTCTAATTAAAAGCAGAAGAAACAATGAATAAAAGCCAGTCTCACATGTAATGAAAAAGGTGTCTACTTGGACTAACTTCCTCTCTGATATCTACTTTATTTTGATCCTGGCTTTCTACATTTTTTAAGTAAGGGAAAGTCACTTTCATTCAACTTCTCAAATTAGTGAGTAAAGTAAAAGTGGTTGAGTGCTGGGAGAGTTGTTACAATGACTAGAATTACTGTGAAGGTGTATGTGACACATTGGTTATTTTCTGAAGGCCGGTGGCGGTAGGAGTTAGAATGCACTTGAACATAGAAAATCTAAACAATTAAACAATAACAAAGAAAACAGTTGGGGGAATACCTTAGTGGTTGAAAGAAGACGTAACGTGAAACCATGGGATCAGTCTTATCACTGATTACTCTCTCCAATCACAACTGGGAAAAAAAAGTCTTGGCAGTTGACCATTAAGGATGACTCATTCACAGAGAAGCATGAGCATAAGGCATTCAGATGAGTGAGTTTAATGCTTACCCAAGGGGCCCGCAGGGAGACCTCAAAAGTGACATCTGTTTCCATCGGTACTTCTTGTTCAGAAAGAACTTCCTATGCAAAGAACACAACAGGTGCATGTCAGTAATATTATCTCAACAGGGCTTTGTATTTATTGCCTGCCTTTATCTCTTGTATGTAAAATCTTTGGGGTATGGAGTATGACTATTTTATCCATTCCTAGAGCCTTAGGACTTGAAGTATGCATTTATGTGGTAAGGACTCGGTGTTATAGGAAGAAAGAACAGGAGGGAAGGAGGAGAAGACACAAGAAAAGATGCAAGTAGGAGAAAAAGCACTAAATGGAGAGGGAAGGAAGGGGAATAAAGAGGAGAAAGTGGGAAGAAGAAATAAAGGGAGAAAGAACGAAAGAAAGAAAAGAAAGAAAGAAAGAAAGAAAAAAAGGACAGGAGGGAAGAAGGAAGAAAGAAAGGAAGGAAGAGAAAAAAGATCCACTTCAACTTCCCAGTGGTTAGGAACTCTGAGACCTGTGCTTTCTACAGTCCACTGAATGTGCAACAATCTTCAAGAAGTCAGTGTGTGGTGTACAAAGGCTTTCACAATATGCCAAAGGAAAATAGTAAGATAGTAATGGACAACTTGCTGCTCCCTACCCCACTTTCGTCAGCAAAGCTTATCCCACTATGTTTTCTCCTTAAACTAGAAGATGATGTGTAATTTCAAGATTGACAGCTTTTAGCTGCGACTGGGTTTAGTCCAACCACTCACAGCCAACAGCATGTTAGCATCATCAGAACCCTCAAGCTTTCAGTTCACCTCCCACTACTTATCTCTTCCCTCTGGAAGCACTCAGATGAACCTGTATCACTATCAAGCCTTGACTTGTGATATGTATGTGGCTGCTAGTCTTCCAAGAGCCTTCTGGAATTCACCATGGGGCTTGTGACTAGACAGCTTGTCTACTGACTGACTGTCCTTAACCTAATCAAATTCTGTGTTAATAAAGCGGTCTGACTCTGAGGAGTAGTTTAAATTTTCTGAAGAGAGGAAAAACTGGTGGTCCCCATGGCACCCCCTCTGAACCCCACCTCCAAACCCCCCACCCCAGCAGTGGCTAGAACTGAGCAAAGAACAAGGGGTTGAAAAGAATGGATTTTTTTGTTTAATTTTTAAAATTATCTTTACTTATGTATTTATTTGGATAGAGACAGCCAGAAATTGAGAGGGAAAGAGGTAATAGAGATGGAGAGAAAGAGACACCTGCATCCCTAGTTTCACTACTTGTGAAGCTTGCCCCCTGCAGGTGGGGGCAAGGGGCTCGAACCTGGGTCTTTGCACAATGTAACATGTGCGCTCAACCATTGCATCACCACCCGGGCCCCTAACAGTGGAGTTTTCTATGGGATCTGGAAAGCCAGAAAGGTGAATGGAAGTAAAAGCACTCTATATACTTTTTAACTTGGCCCTGGATTTGTCCTGTCCCAAATGCTGACTGCACCAGCCTGGAAAACATTTGTAGAGAGGCACAACCATGCAGACAAAACAAATTGCAAACCAGATTTAGTAATTCCTCAATGAAGGGATTACTCCGTAATTCTCTGTGAACCTCCTATTTTGCAAGCCCAAAGGGAAAATGACCTGTTCTAGACAGGCCTATTATTGCTTGTTCCAACCTCAGCTATTGGGAAAGGAAGGTCCGCTTGCCTTCAAGTCTCTGCTGAGCATACATAACCATGCTAACTGGCTGGGTCCCTAAAGTGCAAGCAAATTAGTGTCTGCCTCCACAAATGGTTATTGGAATTAAATGAATCATGTCTGGAGGGTTTTAGGAGAGTGCCTGGAACATAGTAAGTGCCCATTAAATATAAGTAATGGTATTGACTGTGTTGACTAGAGATGACAGGAGTAGTGGTTCTGATGATGCTAACATGCCGTTGGCTGTTAAGTGGTTGGACTAAACCCAGTCTCAGCTAAAAGCTGGCAACCTATAAGTTACACATAGTCTTCTAGTTTCTGTAGCTTATTTCAAAAGATGAGCTGGAATAATGAAAGCCTTTTCTCAAATACCCAACCAATAGACAGCCAAGAATAGTCATGGACTTAGCTTGAGGAGGCCAACGTGTGACGATGAGAAAGTCGAAACTGGGAGGAGAAAGCAATTAAAAGATGAGTGAGTGAGTGAGTGAGTGAGTGAGGAACAGGCATATAAGAAATGCATTAAAAAGCAGAGAAGGACCTGGGCAGTGGTGCACACAGTAAAGTACATGTATCACAATGTGTAAGGAACCTGCTTCAGGGCTTCATGGGAGAAGCTTCCCAAGCAATGAAGCAATGCTGTAGCTCTCTCTCTCTCCCCCTGTCTCTCTCTCTCTCTCTCCTTCTTTCTCTTTTTCTCCCTTCTCCCCCTTTCTCCTCCTCTCTACTCCTCCCTTCTCCCTCAATTCCTGACTTGACCCAAAAATAAATAAAATAAGATATTTCATAAGCCTAAAGGATCCTGACTGTTTTTTTTTTTAAAATGTATTTTATAGTAAAATTAATCATCCTGTGGGAAAAAAAGGTCAGATATGATCTGGCTGCACCATTTCCTCTCAATTATGGTCTACAAATGTTGGAGCACTCCAGTGATCACAGGCTGCAGAATGAATTTAGCTCCTTATGAACACTGAAATTTCTTTTTTTTTTTTCTGTTTATTTTTTCTTTTTTTTAAAATTTTTTATTTAAGAAAGGATTAATGAACAAAAACATAAGGTAGGAGGGGTACAACTCCACACAATTCCCACCACCCAATCTCCATAACCCACCCCCTCCCATGATAGCTTTCCCATTCTCTAGACCTCTGGGAGCATGGACCCAGGGTCGTTGAGGGTTGCAGAAGGTAGAAGGTCTGGCTTCTGTAATTGCTTCCCCGCTGAACATGGGCATTGACTGGTCGGTCCATACTCCCAGTCTGTCTCTCTCTTTCCCTAGTAAGGTGTGTCTCTGGGGAAGCTGAGCTCCAGGACACATTGGTGGGGTCTTCAATCCAGGGAAGCCTGGCCAGCATCCTGGTGGCATCTGGAACCTGGTGATTGAAAAGAGAGTTAACATAAGAAGCCAAACAATTTGTTGAGCAATCATGGATCCCAAGCTTGGAACAGAACACTGAAATTTCTATGCAGAGGCCCTCTGATCTGGTTCCGTCCTCATGGCCACGACAAAGAGATTGGGATTAGAGTGCAAGAGAGCTGGGGAGAACAAACTCAGGAGCCTTTGGGAACAGCCATGTGGACACTGAATATAATTGTTCACCAAGTCCTTCCTCAAGAAGAGACTTCCTCCTCAGGTCTGGCTCCTAGAGACTAATGGAAATATGCCTCCAAAATAAATGGCAATAATTCAAATATTTAAAAATCTGAATCTTTTCAGCTTTAAATGTTGGAAGTGAACTTAACTTAAAAACAGAAAAAACAAACAAACCCTGGAGCCAGATGGTGACACACTTAGCTGAGCATACATGTTACCATGCACAAGACCCCTGGTTCAAGCCCCAGTCCTCACTAGTGAGGGGAAAGCTTCATGAGTGTTAATGCAGTGCTACAGATGTCTCTCTTTCTCTCTCCTTCTTTCCCTCCCCCTTCCATTTCGATTTCTCTCCATCTCTATCCAATGAATGAATGAATGAATATATAATTTTTAAATGACCCAAAGTATATGATTTCACTGACCAGACTTTATCTGAAAATGTTAGGGTGTACCCTCTGATATGATGAGGTAAGAAATGAAGTGTGGGGAAGGTCTCACAACTTCTTATGCTTCCCTCAAGTCCCCTAATGACCATGTGGTGGGTATACTCTAGCAAGATGAGAGCCGGAAGCATTATACGGAGGGTTTGTTTCTTTTTTTAACCAAAGAGAAATTAAATGCATATGTTATCATTTGTATAAAATATTTAAGAAAGGGTTAACATATTTATCAAATTATGGGTCTTAGTAACTAGTGATGCATGCATAGCTGGGCAATAGGGCACTTCATGTTGGAATAAGATCCTATTAAGGCTCATGTCGCACCTGAAGGCTGTTTTGTGATGGTCTTTTCCACCATGTACATGGCAGCAACAACTTCTAAGAAATCACTGTATGGGGATAATTTTCCAGACCTTTTCCCTACTGCTAACATCATAGTGTCAAACCTTTGGCTTTCAGACTTTTTTTTTTTTTCACCTGAGCTCTGGCTGGTTGAACCTTGGACTTTGGAACCTCAGGCATGAGAGTCTTTTATGCTATCTCCCATCACCTATCCCCCAACCCAGAACTGTCTTTAAAAACTGTCTGTGCAACAAGAAAGTAGTGTAAATGATATAAACACATTTTAATTATCTTAGCATCGATGTTCCACTTTTTTTTTTCATTTTCCAGGTGGATCGAATTATCTGCATCAAGATAGGCATTTCAGATGAAATGAAAAATATATTTCCAAATGATACTAGTAACAGATCTTGGATCCCATAGCAGTTGTATTTTTTTCTGTTGCAATGGTCCTTTCACCAGCTCCAAAAATGATGTCAAAGGACTTTGGGTTGGTTCCCCAGGAAAAAAAAAAAAACATGTGAGAAAGTGCACCTGAGACTGGGATCAAGGTTCATGTCAAAGTTCAGAAATAACCCAAGGAAGCAGCAGTTAGTGGCAAAACACATCCATTGGCAAGGAGAAGGAAAAATAAGCCCTTAGAGAGGAAAGATAGCAGACTCTGTGAATTGTATGTTTCTGGTTGCAGGGGCTTGGACTACATGAGGTCTGCCTGGGAGAGGTGGGGTACACTTGGACCAAGCAGTTACCGGAGGGGTGGTGGTGGTGGTAATTATTATTCATTTAAAGAGTGGCATAGGAGAAAATTTCCTAGGGAAGAGGACTGAAAGAATTAAAGACAGTAAATGTGTGTTGTTTGATAATATTGAAAGGTGGTAATGTATCAGAGTGACAACAGGAAAATCGTGCACAAGCTGATCCAGAGCATCACAGATGGATAGAAGTCTCTGGAGACAATAGCCAGTAGATGCACTGAAATGACTGTTTGTAACAGACTACCAGAAGCTGAATGTGGACGAGTTGACAGGGAGGAAGTCCTAGGCATAGTCTCAGAGTGGCCGCGACATTTTCACGATTTTTTAAAAATAAATTTTACTAGCTTAGAATGCTTTCATTCATAAAATATTTTTAAGTATTTTGGATAAAGTCAGAAAGAAATTGAGAAGGAAGGAAATACATAGTAATATTCTATTTTTCTCTCTCATTAAACAAATAGACCTTAAATTAAATTTTTAAAAAAGTGAAAAGCTAAGAGGAGCTAAGGTAACGATACACACCTGATGGGTACACCTGCCGATGCTGCAAAGACCAACAATATGAGCAATTTATAGATGCCAGTCAGACAGAAGCATGATACACACAAAACAGCCTTAGAAGACTTTGCATTGTATACTCTAAATGTGTTCCAGATAAAATTATTTTCAACAGTTCATCTGGAAGATCCTACCCAAGCTATGACATTACTTACAGTTCTTATAGAAGTTACAACTAAAAATAAATAAATAAATAAATGACGACTTTGCAATGAGTACGGATTGAATATATCTCAACACAACTCTACAAAGCTATTTGATAGATTTCATTATTCGATTATGTAGATATATGTCAGAATGAGAGATCCTTCATTTCAGATATTCTGTTTTTTTAAAAAATTGTTGATCTATAAAATGGAAATATTGACAAGAGCATAGGATAAGAGGGGTACAGCTCCACACAATTCCTACCACCAGAACTCCGTATCCCACCCCCCTCTCCTGATAGCTTTTCCTATTCTTTATCCCTCAGGGAGTATGGATCCAAGATCATTATGGGGTGCAGAAGGTGGGAGATCTGGCTTTTGTAATTGCTGCCCTGCTGAACACGGGCATTGACATATCAGATTTCTTTGTGAGATCACTTCTAAGAAATGAGTTTGAACAAAATACCCACGTTGAGTTGTTGCAGTGATAAATTAAAGCCACTTGAGGGCAGTAAGAGCATCTTTCTTGTCTTTATAGTTCAGCTTTAAAATGAAAGGCTGTGTCAAAAATGCCTTCTTTTGTACTTCTTTGTTGATCTAGTTCTTCCCACCTTCATAGTTGAAGTTCCTACAAATCTTCTCATATGTAAGTGGAACAACAGCAAAAACTTTAATGTACATGATCGTTCTTGTTTCTTTCATTAGCTCTGTTTTTGCTGTGTTTATAATTGATGTAATCCTGAAATTACAATTCAAACTACAAGTTCAACTTACCCTAACAGGTCTTTTACGCCCAGGTTAGTATATACCAATGCCTATCCATTTATGTGGGCACACACATTTCTGTGTGTTTACCCAGGGAAGTCAGTAAACAAAAGCCATTACAATGAACAAGACAAATACTTCAGGGGCAAGTTAATAAAATACCTTTAGTTTTTCCCCCTCGTACCCTAGAAAGTTCTTATGTTCACATACTAGTTTTTCCTTCACCATCTTGGATAAGACCCAGCATTTTTCAGGTGTTAAAAATAAATTTGGGGTGAAGGAGAAATATCCCAACATTAGAGCACAGGACTTGCTTATCTGAAGCCCCAGTGATCCCAGGTTCAATATCTCCAACACCACCACTTGCCAGTGTTGATTTTCACTCTGGTGTTTTTCTCACTCTCTCTTCTATAAAGAGGCTTTTCTTTCTTTTAATTTGTATTTACTTATTATTGGATAGAGACAGAGAGAAATTGAGAGGGGGGAGATATAGAAAGAAAGAGATGGGGGCCGGATGGTGGCACATCTGGTTGAGCATACATGTTACAGTGTGCAAGGACCCAGGTTCAAGTCCCTGGTCCCCACCTGTAAGGGGAAAGCTTCACGAGCAGTGAATCAGTGCTACAGGTGTCTCTCTTCTTGTCTATCACCCCCTTCCCTCTCAATTTCTGGCTGTGTCTATCCAATAAATAAATAAAGATATAAACAGATTTTAAAATAAAAAAAAATCAACAAAAAAAAAAAAGGAGAAAGAAAGAGACAGAGACCTACCCTCTGCTTCACCACTAATAAAGCTTTCCCCCTGCAGGTGGGGATAGTTGCACACTATAATGTGTGCACCTAACCAGATGTGTCACCATTTCCCCCCCATCTTTCTCCCTCATAAAAATAAATCTTTAAAAGTAAAAACATTTTTGAAATAAGTTTTCAAGTTAGCCTCCCAAAATTTGACTTTCAGTAAATCTACATTACTTACCTACTTCATTAATTAACTAATTCATTAATTTTGTCATCAGCAGGGTTTCATGTTCTTAGATGACTTTTTCAGATAAAGACAGGGACAAAAAAAGGCAGTGTGAGAGAGCATGAAAGAGTCCGCAGTGATGAAACTTGTTTGTGTAGTGGGGACTGGGCTCAAATTGGGTCACACACATGGCAAAGCAACACACTATCCTAGTGTGCTATTTTGCTGAGCCCCATTCAGTAATTTGAGCTTTGACATAAAGTTCAATTTCTCTTTGCCTCCTCTGCTTCCATAGTGGAAAGCAGTGATGATCGGCCAGGGACATCAGGTCTGGGGTCTTTGCTAGTTTCTATCACATGTCATCCACCCACTCACGCCCTAAACTGCCCAGGGTAGAGGGCTAGAGAGTATAAGTATCTCTCTTCCCATTTGCCATTGGGTTTCCCCTCACTGTGGCAGAAGTTGGAATTTGCTGATTTCACTACTGAGAGCTTCTAGAGAGTTCTGTAGGTTGTGAGAGTCCACTACTGGATCATGGACTCTTGGGACCACACTATAAGAGGGGTCTCATGCTTGGTAGGTACAATGCTCTCTCATAGCTGAAATGAAATTTCTTCCTCTCTCTCTCTCTCTCTCTCTCTGTTTTTAATATTTTTTATAATCTTGTTAGCAATCCTTGAGGTGGAGGGGATAATGGTTCGACTAGTAGTTCACACACATTACCACACACAAAGACTCCTTTTCAAGCCTTTGGTCTCCACATACAAGAAGGAAGACACAAAAATGGTGGAGAAGTGCTGCAGATGTCTCTCCTTGCTGTCTCTCTCCCTATCTCTGTTGCTTACTCTGTCAAAATTAAGGAAGGAAGTAGAGAAAGAAAGAGAGAGAGAAAGAAATAAGGAATGAAGGAAGGAAGGAAAGAAAAAAGAGGAATAAAGAAAGGAAGAAAGAAAGAAAAAAGAGGGAAGAAAGGAAGGGAGAGGGAAAAGAACAGGAAGGAAAAGGAAAGGAAACTTCTTTATTATTATTTTTATTTATATAATTTTTATTTATAAAATGGAAATATAGACAAGACCATAAGATAAGAGGGGTATACTTCCACCATCAGATCTCCGTATCCCATCCCCTCCCCTGATAGCTTTCCTATTCTTTATCTCTCTGGGAGTATGGACCCAGATCATTATGGGGTGCAGAAGGCAGAAAGTCTGGTTTCTGTAATTGTTTCCCAACATGTTTCTTTCTTTCCCTAGTGGGGCAAGGGTCTGGGGAGGTGAAGGTCCAGGACACATTGGTGGGGTCATCTGCCCAGAAAGGAACCTTCTAAGACAACTCCCCAGAATAAAGGATCCAAGCCCATACCATTGTTAGGTTCTTTGTCTCCTCAATAGAAAACATTTGTGAGATTTTCTGGTAAGACTAGAGACCATCTCAACCAACTTCCTCCTGAACATTTTTTCTCAAACTTGAGCCAGAGGACTTTTGTTGTTTTCTTAAGAATCAAGCAAAGTCCCATCTAGGCTCTTCTCAGACTCTTTCAGTCCCTGCCTCTTCTAGTTAAAGTCATCCTCTAACTCCTTGACTTCTGGCTTAGGTTTTTTTTCTGCACTGGAGGTGGGTGAGTTGTTGGAATGAAACTTCTCTTTTGTCCCAGGTGAGGCAGGGCATGCATTGAGGGGTCAGTCTCACTTTGGCCATTGCAAATGATGCCTCTGTTCCTTACTATTTTGTGCTCAAACTTTAGTTGGCACAACAGAAACAGAAAGAATCAGCCATGTCATTTCTAATGTCAAAACTTTACTCAAAAATTCAGTATGTAAGGGGGCTGGGCAGTAGCGCAGTGAGTTAAGCACAAATGGCACAAAGGGCAAGGAATGGCATAAGGATCCTGGTTTGAGCCCCCAGCTCCCCACTTGCAGGGGGATTACTTCGCAAGCGGTGAAGCAAGTCTGCAGGTGTCTGTCTTTCTCTCCTCCTCTCTGTCTTCCCATCCTCTCTCAACTTCTCTCTGTCCTATCTAACAACAACAACTATAACAACAATAACAAGTACAACAAGGGCAACAAAATGGGGAAAATAGCCTCCAGGAGCCCCAACAATAATCCTGGAGGCAAAAAATTAATTAATTAAAAATTCAATATGTAAAATTCTTTTAAAGTATATATTTGAGAAACATTTCAAAGAGTGCTAACCATCAGTAGAAGAAGTAGATTTTACTTAACTATTGTTTGAGCTGGTCCTTTGCCTGGGGACCAAGAATAAATTCTGCTGGTGTGCAAATGAGTAAAAACAGTTTCTGTTATAAGCTCCCAGAGTTGACTGGGAGCACTCTCTCTCCTTCTATTTCTGCAGCCCAGGAGTGTTGTGTAATTTCCATGTCTTATATGTAATAGCCCTTTATCTTTTTCAGTTTTCTGGTGGTTATTGCTGAAGAGCATCTTGCAATCTTAGTAAAGAACCCAAAGGTTTATTCCAACTGTAATACTGGCTTTAAAAAGGCAATGCTTTGTCCAATGTGAGTGTTGCCAGGCTTTCATAACCATTTGTAGTTTCAATAGTAGACTGTGCCAACACAAAAGAATACCCTACAGGCTTGAGAACTGCAGAGAAACTAAGGAACACCAATGAGGGGACTGGGTAGTGGCACCCCCAGTTAAGCATACCTACTACTAAGTGCAAGGACATGTGTAAGGATCCATGTTCAAGCCCCCAGCTCCCCACCTACATGAGAGACCTTCACAAGTGGCAAAGCAGGTCTGCAGGTATCTATCTTTCTCTCCCTGTTTATCCCCCCTCCCCTCTCAATGCCTCTCTGTTCTATCCAATAAAATGGAGAAAAAATGGCCACCAGCAGCAGTGGATTCATTGTGCTGGCACCAAGTCCCAACAGTAACCCTGGAGGCAAAAAAAAAAAA